>NC_082356.1:16674217-16713281 GCF_027477595.1 Haemorhous mexicanus
CCACCAACCTGATGATACCCAAAGCACCATCCTTAAAACTCGAATACAAGATTGCATCGCACGTTACTCGGTGGGAGGTGAAGCCACTCCTTGACCACTTTTTGAATTGACAGGTCAAGGGATTCGAGGAGGCCCACATTGACCTCTGTATGGTTGGCCAGATAGATCAGTCTCGGGATGGTATAAGTCCTGAGTATATCGATCTTCTGAAGAGGCTTCAGGGATGACCACCCAATCCGCTGGAGCCAGTCTGCAAGTTTCTCTGGTAATCCAGAATTCACAAAACCAGTCCAAGGATCAACCCACCTGCCAAGATATTCCTCCGAACTCCCTGGGTCGATCATGTTTAGGGGGGATCCATTTATTACCCATATGAGACAATCGTTGATGGTATATGAGTCCCTGGTTGGCTTGATGTAAAAGCCATGACATTTCTCCCCCTGAGTATGTAGACCTGTTAGCTGACAAAAGGCCTCCAAAATTTTGATGTTACGTTGCATGCTTTCCCAAGAATCACTCAGTAGCACCAGGTCGTCAGCAAATGCCATGGCTGTAACTTTCCACTCTCCATGCTGGAACCCTTGACCTTCATTTTCGAGTTTACATAGAAGGGGATCCATCGCCAAATTGAACAGCAAAGGTGACATAGGGTCGCCTTGATTGACACCCCAACGAATGTAAATGGGATCTGTTTTATCCTTTCCGATGGAGATGCACGTTTTAATGTAATGATACATCTCCCTTACCAACTGCAACACATGTGAATCCACACCTCCCGGCCTCAGACCTTCAATTACATGCTGGTGACAAACAGTGTCAAAGGCCTTGGCAATTTGTCCACAAACACCACCCCCAGGTGTTTATGCTCCCGCTTTGATCTTTTAACCACATTTTGTAGCAGCTTGAGGTTCTCGGCACAACCCGATGCGCAGATAAAGCCCCTTTGCCAGGGGTTAATGGGACATGTCCAGGACGGTCTCGCAGTAGCGATCCTGGAAAATAGCCTAATCACCGTCGACCCAGTGGTGATAGGCCTCCAGTTATTGATATCACCAAGTCTGCTCACCTCAACAGACTTGGGTATCAAAACCGTCCGGCAGTCCCGCAGCGCGTCTGGGATTGTACCGGCAATCAACCAGAGGTTGTAGATCGCAGTCAACCAGGAGAGCTTAGGGTCTTTTTTAATAAGATGACCCACTGTAATCCCATCTGGTCTGGGAGTGGAGGTTTTACACATCTCACTCAGGTTCTTACAATTTCTTTCTTGGTAATCAAGGCCTCAAACATGGTATTATCGGCCTCCATATACTGAGGAAAATTAACAAGGCCACCAAACTCGACAGATGTATCCCATCGCTTATTAAAGTGTTCATAGACAACACCAGATGGAAGTAGGCACTGCAAGGCTTCCATGCTGTCCTGGATAATACGCGCAAGACGCCTTCTATGCAACTCGTATAACATCTGATATCTCAGAAATTTACCTCTCTTAATAGCCCTCTTTCGCATCCAATTAGCAGGTCTTTTGGATGCCTTCCAGCCTCTGGATGCCTGCGACTTTCAACCCTTGGAAGCAGATTTAACATTCTGGCCCGCCCCAACCAGAACACCAAGAAACTCATCATAAACATCGTTCACCACCTGCTGTGGATCTTGCCCATCAAGAACCTTCCTGAAGGCTTCCCGGTACGTAGTGAATCTGCCTGCCGATAACCCCGCCTCGATGACCCTGTGGTATTGGAGCCTCAAGTGACCCTCCTTACACGACTTAGCAGACCCGGGGCCTTGTACAGCCCCGCCCTCTGGTTCAACCCGATGTTTAGCGAAGGGACCTCTCGCCAGAAGGCGCCACTTATCGCTGATCTGCTTCGCGGTTTTAGATGGCATGTGCTCCGCAATAAACTGGTTAATATTGCGATTACTGGCAAACTTTTCCACCAACTGCACCAGGAGAGCCTCCTCCTCCTCAGTCCATACACATCTGTAAGCCCCTCGAGCTGATGACTCCTTAGGACAGGACGCTGCTGTATTGCACTAAATAGTTTATTTAGTTGTTGCACTGGGTGATGGGAAATTTTTACTGAGCATGTTGGGTCAGGTAGATGGGTTTTCCCCCCTCCCTCATCACATGGTCTCCCCCTTACACCCCCCCGTTATAGACACCTGGGTGGTCTGTCCAATAGGTACCCTGCCCCTCCCCAATGGCATCCCATTGGCCCTGGTCCTCTCTCCCCCGCCCTCATCCCCTAGGGTATAAAACCTCTTGTGTGTGAGTCCCACGCCCTCTTTTCTACCTGGGTGGCCCCGTCACCAGAGTGTCTTGCCACCAAGCCAATAAACAAGATACTTGCACCCACGTGGAGAAGAGCGCCTCTGGTCTGTTACTTTCGTCTATGCGGGTCCATGTGGGCTAGTCGGATTTGGACTCATACAGGGCCCAGGAAAACCACGGAATACCGCAGGACGCCACAATCTGCTCCACATTCCTCACAAGAGGATGTCTAATCCTCTGGTGCTGGCTCAGGCCTACCTTGGTCGTAAACCCACGCTGGCATACCTCACAGGCCCACTCGCCAGTGGGAGCCACACATACCTCCGCTTTGCAGCGTGGGACGTGGCAGGAGATGCTGTGGTATTTAAGATTTTGTTTACCACATTTCGAGCATCTGAAGATGACTTTCTTCTGCCCGTGCGCCCTCTTAAGATGGTCAATCAGCCCTGACATCCTAGTGAACCGGGTATCACAGTGCGGACAAGCTGGTTTTTCGTCCGGGATGGACAAGACAGGTGTTCGACTCTTTGCACCGTCACCACTGGGCCCGGGAAGAGCTTCAGGTGTTTTTGGCCCTTCTGTGCCTCTAGCTGTGTACTCGTCATCCTGGGCAGCCCCAACAGGGGAGATCTCATAGGGCTCAGGAAACTGTGCCAAGCCCTCCCATCCAACTCCTTGGTGTAACCTTTCCTCTATCACCATTGTGGAGTTAACAAACTCCAAACACACCAGATCGAATCCCTCTTCCCTGGGCAGAGGGGGTATAGATGGAACAACGGCATCTTTGACTGTGGTAGATAGGAACAGGCGAACGGAAGATCACGCGATGTGACGGAAAGCGGCAGGATTCCTTTTCCCTTAATCCCCTGAGATAAGAGATCACCCTAGGAATGTAACTAGGAATGTAGCCCCCCTAACGCTAGTAACTTTCCACTCCTTACTAACCATAGATAGTACTGCAGACCCCCTCTGACGTAGTGAAGCTCCCTAGACTATAAAACCCTACGAGATGAGACAATAAAGGCCTTTTGACCGTCCACCACATTGGTGTCTGCGTCCGTCATTGGCCCGAGTGACCCTGGTGAGTTTGGGTCGCCGTGCTGTCCCTTGAAACCAGGTCGCCTTGCCTTATAGCAGAAGGCAACATTTGACCCACAGATCTGATGGGTCAGTTTGAGTGGCAGTAGATATGTACCGCAAAGTGAAAGACTGCACCATCTTGTCAAATCCGGTTAACAAATTAAGAGACACGTCCAAGTGAAAGTGGAATTAGTTAGCAGTCGGCCCTCTCCCGAGCTAACAACTCTGTCCAACAATGGCCCGTGGACAAGGCTCTGTGCAATAGCAAAAAACTGTGCCAACTTTTTCTTTCAGTGGTTTTGTGAAACTATCGCTGGGTGGCGAGGTCAACGACAGGGCGGGCAGGTGTTCTCCTGGTCCCCACTTTCCCTCATGGTCAACCTCCTTGTTCTCCACTTTGTCCAACGTGCTGGGGGAGAGACGTCCCTGGAGCTTTCTATTTTTCTTTCCTCGATTTTTGGAGACGCCTGCTCTGCAGCCGCGTGGCCATGTGGGAAAGTGGATGCCACCGCCTGCTCCGGTGGTGGTGGTGGCGCGGTCGCCTGGGCTTGCGGAGCCCCCACCTCGGGAGGCATCCCTGGCACTGCTTGTGCCTGCACGGGATCGGGCTGTTGGGGGCCACAAGGTAAGGGGGTGGAAGATTTTCCAACAGTTCCCATTCCCTCCCCTCTTTTGCCGTGCGCTGGAGAGCTCGCACTGGGTGTAGACCTGAGCAAGCATGCCTCCACATGTCGGCGTACTCGATTTCCTCAGGATCCCGTGGGCTGCAACCGGCCACGTGGTCAAACAAAGACTCACAAGTCCAGGTTTCGAACGTGCCGAATATCGGCCAGACCACAAATTTTCCAATCTCCCTCCCTCCCCATTTTTCCATGCAAAAATGGATCATTTTCTCCTTGGACTTCCCCACCCTCTGCTGGTTCTCATCCCAGTGTTCCAGCATCCACCCCAGGGAACTATCTCTGGGGATTTCTGATAGAATCCTTTCAAGGGCCTGAGAGGGTTTCTCCTGAGTTTTCATCTGGTGTCTGCTCTTTCCCAACACCATTTTCTCAAGGAAAGTTACGATTTTTCTTACTTTCTCTCATTTCGCCGGGACATCCGTCTCGAGTCCCATCTTTCTCTCCGATGTCGGATTTTCCGGCTCAGGAAAAGCCTCCAGCCTGACCAAGTCGGACAGCGAACCGCTCTGCCGACTTTTGGGCTGTTTTCCTTACCTGTTTCCTCCGGTTTCAGAAGGTGGATGGGTTCCTGGAATTTTCCAGGCTCGTCTCTCCCCTCCTGATCCCAAACGTGACCGGTTTTCCCCCTAGACTCTCCCCGAGCCCTGTGTCTCATGTGTTTCGAACAAAAACCTTGCACTTCCCCCTTGACTGACCACATCCCTCACGGGATGTTGAAACTGCAGCCTTGGGGTCTGCACTCGCCTTGTGATAATGTCACGTCTCACACACGCATCCGATCACGCTCCACCCAACTACACAATACTTACGGTTCTTTTTCTTGCGTGGATCTCTTCGTGCATGTTGAATTTTACCGATGAAAAAAACCTCAGGTCTCGGAAATCTCTCTAGATCTTTCCGAGCTTTGCCGAGAATTGGGTCCTCTGTCTCCCTCTGCTGTGGTTCTGTTTGCAGCACGTGGCTCTGATTACGTTCTGTGGCTCTGGTTGCGGCTCTTTTGTGCATCTGATTAGTTTTGGAATCCAATTCCCACTTGGGTCACTAAAATCAGCAGGGCACCCCCCGGGTGGAAAAAGGGGTTCCCGAACCCCAGTATCAGATCACTTCAGGGTCACCAAATTGTTATAAATGATCAAATCGACAGCCAAATTTATAATAAAATTTAACAAAGATTTATTAGATCATTAACAAAAACAGAATTTTGAAAAACCACCACAGCCAAGGCAGCATCAACCCCGGGTGTCGGCGCTGGATGAACCGAGATCCGACCGACAAAGTGTCAGCGTCTCTCCAGTGGTTCACCCCGACTGCTTCATGCAGCTAGCTTATATACAGTTTATTCTGCCTCAAGGCAGAAATGACCGAATGTTCCTTTGTGTCCCTTCACATCTAGAGCTGGGACCATACAGATACAAAAGGCAGTCCAGATGTCTGGATGGTTGTCTGAACTCTTCGGAAGAGCCTGCATTCACATGTAGCAGAGTGTCTCCGGTGCTTGAGTTTGGTAGATGCAATCTTCCCAGGTGCAGGTCCTCTGAGTGCCTTAGACATTCCAGGGAAGTCAGCAATCATGGCCCGGGAAGGTTTCATTCATACGTTAACAGACTTGATATTACCTTAACATTGTCCGGGAACTAATTGAATAGAAATAAGACTCTGCTCCCAGCCGGGGTGGTCAAAGACATAATTTGGATTTTACAAAATTTTATACACATATATAGCATGAATTATCTCTACTATATACTACAACATGGAAAAGGGGAGCAGAGAAAAAAAAAGAAGAAAACATCTCAGATTGTTCCTTTCCATTTTCATGTCACTTCTGGAAGGCTGTTTCGCTTTTCCAGGAATCTTCTCCACAGTGTTGTCTGCCCTTTTCAAGAACCTTTCCTGGAGAACGAGCTGCAGCTTCTGTCACAAGATGTGTCCCCAACTGCAGCTTCTCTTGGCTTTCCACACCATGAGTGCAGCTCAACTTCTGCAGCAAAGCAAGACAAATGTTTGCATTACTTGACAACTTCTCCTTTCTTTTCCTTGTGGCCTGGGGAGTTGTGCCATTGCTGAGGTTTTCACTGTGCCCATTCTAACCCAAGAAAACCAAAAGGAGGTTTTGTTGGGGACTGGCTGGGGAATGCAAGCCCGACTGAATGCAGAGAAAGAACCTCCAGGACACTCTAGGAGCTCCCTGGGCTGGGCTCAGGTTCCCGCTGGGACTCTAGAGAGGGCTGGGCTCCAGCTGGGATCAGCAGCAGCTGGAAATACCTCTGGGCATCTCCATTTTCTGCTGCTCCGAGGAAGCAATGAAGGCAGTCAAGGTCTGTTTTTTCTTTCTCCTGGTGGATTTATTCATTTGATTTGCCACTCCAGGGGCAATTTCTGTGATGGTCTCTGTATATTGCCTTTATTTCAACAGCAGCAGCAGTAGGGCTGTGTTTGAGCGCTGCAGATGTGCTCTGTGAGGCTTTCATTCCCCTTTGACTTAGGGCTCAAGGACTTGTGAGCAGGGACAATCTCAGCTAATCATGATGCCTGTGACAAAACCCCTGAGTTCACCATCACAAAAGCACAGTGGCTAGCAGTGATTGAAAGAGGCAAGAGCAGTTGTACTGATAAAATTCAGGTGGCAAGCAGAAGAGGGCCAAGAGCAGCCGTGATCTCCAATTCCCAAGGCAAAGGCACCAGCAGCCTCCTGCTGGCACCTCAGGGTGAGTCAAAGAGTGCTGAAAAGAGCGCTGGAACCCGATCCTTTCTTCCTCTGAGGGCTGGCTCAGGGCTGCACAGGCGGGCCCTGAGGAGTCAGGGCTGCATGTGGGTGCGGGTTCCTCTACTCCCCAATTCAGCTGGAAAAAGCCCTTGGAAGCTGAGGCAGGAGCAGGCGGGAAGGGGCCGGCGCTGCTGCTGCTCCTGCCCGGGAGCCCCGGCTGGGCCGGGCCCGCGCCCCCTGCGCTGCGGCTGCTGCTGCTGCCAGAGCCGGGCGGGACTCGGGGACAGGGAACGGACACGGGGGGACAGCAAAGGCCTGGCGGCTGCAGGGATGGTGGCGCTCGGGCCAGCGCCAGCACAGAGCTTCAGCCCGCAATTAACCCCGAGGGAAACGCCAGGGAAAGGCTCCATTTCAGCCTTTCTTTACTCGTCGCTGGGATGGGACTGAAATGAAATGAGGACAAGCAGGGCCCGAGCCCTCCTCCTTTGGGAGGAGCCCCGGGCCTGGGGCCGTGAGGGGCCGTGAGGGGCCGTGAGGGGCCGTGAGGGGCCGTGAGCTGTGAGAGGCTGTGGGGGGCTGTGAGGGGTCATGAGGAACTGTGAAGGGCCGTGAGGGGCCGTGAGGGGCCGTGAGCTGTGAGAGGCTAAGAGGGGTCATGAGGGGCTGAGAGGGACTTTGAGAGATTGTGAGGGGCCATGAGGGGCTGTGAGGTGTCACTCTTGCACCAAGAATGACACAGGAACAGGCAGGAGGCAGTATTGCAGAAAGAGTAAAAGAAGGTTTTATTCAAGCGAACCGTGTGGTTTTTACAGAGTGATACCATATATTCTCTTTGACTGGCTAGTTAACAAAAACACCCTCTTCATACACCGTCCTTGAAAAGATGAGCAAGACAGAGTAGAAAAACAGCACCTGCAGATTGTTTATACTTAACAAGTTCTCACATCCTTACAACTCCCTAAAAATTCTCACAAGCTGCTGTGAGAAACGCTTGCTGTTTCTCACTCTCTGTCCCATGGCATCCACAGTGAGGGGCTGTGAGGGGTCTTGGGGAACTGTGAGGGACCATGAGGGGCCATGAGCTTTGAGAGGCTGTGAAGGGCTGTGAGGGACCATGAGGGGCTGTGAGGGGCCATGAGGGGCTGTGAGGGACCATGAGGGGCTGTGAGGGACCTTGAGGGGCCATGAGGGGCCATGAGGGGCTGTGAGGGGCCATGAGGTGCTGTGAGGGGCCATGAGGGGCTGTGAGGGACCATGAGGGGCTGTGAGGGACCATGAGGGGCTGTGAGGGGCCATGAGGGGCTGTGAGGGGCCATGAGGGGCTGTGAGGGACCATGAGGGGCCATGAGGGGCTGTGAGGGACCATGAGGGGCTGTGAGGGACCTTGAGGGGCTGTGAGGGGCCATGAGGGGCTGTGAGGGACCATGAGGGGCTGTGAGGGGCTGTGAGGGGCCATGAGGGGCTGTGAGGGACCATGAGGGGCCATGAGGGACCATGAGGGGCCATGAGGGGCTGTGAGGGGCCATGAGGGGCTGTGAGGGACCATGAGGGGCTGTGAGGGACCATGAGGGGCTGTGAGGGACCATGAGGGGCCATGAGGGGCTGTGAGGGACCATGAGGGGCTGTGAGGGGCCATGCGGTGCCATAACGGTCTGTGAGGGGCTGTGGGAGGCCAGGCTCCTCATGGAACCAAGGGTCCATTGTGACGCTGCAGAACCAAGGAGATCACTGTTGACAGTACGGAACCACATGGAACCAAGGGGCCATTGTGGCGCAGCGAGGCCTTGTGGAACCAAAGGGACCATGGTGACACTATGGAACCTCATGGTGCCACAGGTCCATTGTTACACAGCAGCCACAGCAGGGCCGCAGAACCAAGGAGATCATTGTGACACTACACAACCTCATGGAATCAAGGCGTCCATGTTACACTACTGAACGTCATGGAGCAAAGGGTCCATTGTGACACTGAGGAGCCAAGGAGACTGTTGCTGGCAGTAGGAAAGCTCATGGAACCAAAAGTCCATTGTGACATTGTGGGTTCTCATGGAACCATGGAGACCATTAGGACACTTCAGGACCCATTGGAACCAAGGGGCCATTGTGACACTGCAAGGCCTTGTATAACCAAGGGGCCTTGTAGCATGGCAGGGCCTCAGGGACTCAAGGGGATCACAGTGGCACTGTGGGGCTCCATGAGGGGCCGTGGGGCTCCATGATGGGCTGTGGGGCTCCATGAGACCACAGGGCCATTCTGACAATGGAACCAAGGATACCATTGTTACACTACGGAACGAAGGAGGCCATTGTGAACCAGTGGGTGAGACTTTTGTGACACATCAAAGGCCATTGTGGAACAGCAGGGCCTCGTGGAAGCAGTGAGACCATTGTGACATCCCAGGGCCTCATGGGAGCAAGGAGCCATTCGGACACTGTATGTCCCCATGGAAGGAAGGGGCCAGTGTAACACATCCAGGCCTGGTGAAACCAAGGGGCCACTGTGATCCTGGGAAGCCCAGTAGAACCAGGGGCCATTTTGAGACTCTGCGACCTCATGGAAGCAAGGGGCCATTGTGGCATTGCGCAGTCCCATGGAAACCAGGAAACCCTTTGGACACTGCAAGGCCTCATGGAAGCAAGGGCCATTGTGCCACTGCAGGGCCAAGGAGACCATTGTTATATCACTGGGCCTCATGGGAACCAAGATGTGTGGTGATCCTACAGGGTCTCATGGAACCAAGGGGCAATTGGGATGCTGCAGGGCCCCAAGGATGCAAGAACATGGAACAGGTCTGGGTGGCTGGGCCTCCTGGGGGCTGCCTGAGTGGTCCAGCTGACCTTGGCATGTTGAGAGTTGCTTCTCATCAGCCCCTGAAACCCTGGAGTTCTGTGCATGCCTTCCATTGGGAAAGAACTGTCCTTCTCCTCCATGGCCCAAATTGGGATTCCTCCTCCAAATTTGATGATATCCAAGGATTATTCCCATATAAACCTGCCAGGACAGACAGCTCTGGCTGGCCTTGGCCTCTTGAGGGCCACCACTCATCTGCCTTCAAAACCCTGGGGGCTGTGCTTTTCTTCCCATGGAAAAAAACATCTTTCAAGTCCAGGCATCCATGGCCAAAATTGAGAATCCACCTCCAAAATTCCTTATATCCAAGGGTAGCTCCCAGACAAAAGCTGCCAGGGCTGTCTAGGTTCCCATGGCTTCTCTTGGGGCCCTGGTGTTGCTGTAGGGTCCGCGTGCTCTCGGGGCCGGGCACAGTCCTGGGGGTGGCAGTGCCGGGGCTGCAGCAGGGACAGGCCATGGGCACTGCTGGGGCAGCACTGACGCCTCAGGCCAGGGCCTGGGGGCTCCAGGCTCCTTGCCCAGGCTCTCTCAAGAACATGCCCAGGCCAGTGCTGAGAAGAGAAAAGCCCCGTGAGAAGCCCCAGGCTGGGCATGGGCATGCTGGGGGCAAACAGCATGGCTGGTGCTCTGCAAGGGCCCTGGAGGAGATGGGAAGGAGCAGCAGAGCAGGGACTGATCCATCCCCAGTGTGCTGGACAGCCCAGGGCAGCGTCCCAGAGCGTCCTCAAGGAGCTGCCAACAATATCCCCCCACTGCAGCCCTGACCTCTCCCCCAGCTCACACAGGTGCCCCATCCTTGCAGGCACAGACACGGCAGCACTGGCTCAGGAGCCCCTGTTTGCACTGCACAGAGCAGGGGGAGCACCCCCATGGTGTTGGTGTGGGGACATGAACCTGAGGGAGCACAAATGCCATCAGCCCCTGGGGCCAGGAAGGGCAGGGGGACACCAGGGAAACCCCTCAGCTTTGTCCTGGCTTCTGCAGTCAGCCAGAAAGTTTGTTCTCATGAGCTGGGACTTTCCTGTCCCACTGCAGACACTGTTGCTCAGAGCCAGGGCTGCCTGGCAGCCAGCCCCAAACTGCCCTGAGCATTTCCTTTGCTTCACTTTTGGTTTCTTTATTCTTCCTGCTACAAATTTCCCCCTATTGCCCACCCCTGTTCCCTCCCCTGCAAACAGCCCATTCCTGTTTGCCCTTTCCACTCTGGCCCCACTCCCCATTGCAGTTCCTGACTTGGCACCATGGGAACGTCCCTTGGGGAGCAGGATCATCCCACAAGTGCTGCAGGAATTGTCTGCAGGCTCCTGCATTGCCTCCTGCTGCTCCCTTGCCAGAGGCACCACAGGCCAGGGGGGAACATCTGGGCTGCTGTGTCTGCCTCTGGGGCTCCCTGTTCTGGGCAATGAGGAGAAGCTGCAGAGGCTCTGCAGGACTGACAGGATGGGCTTTGGGCCTGGCAGGAGAAGCTGAGGGACCTGGGCTGCTAGAGCTTCTGAAGAGGAGGCCCAGGGCTTATCCTGCAACTGCTGCAAGGTGGTTTCAGAGAATCACAGAATCAGCAAGGCTGGAAAAGGCCTTGCAGATCATCAAGTCCACCCTGTGCCCTGACACCATCTTGTCTCCCCTGAGCCTTCTCTTTTCCAGGATAAACAACGGCAGGTCCCTCAGCTGCTCCTCACAGACTACTGTGTGCTTTGTTGATAAAAATACCAGAGAACAGTTAACAATTCTAGGGATTTATGTCTATCATATAGACTGGTCAGGGGAATATGTGAGCTCCTGTGAAATCCTTTAAGAAAACGTTATCATTTTTCATACTTGAAAGGTTTTCCTGTCTTTACCAGGTGTTCATTTCAGAGAATCCCAGAACCAATTCGGTTGTAAGAGATCTCTGAGATGATTGCGTCAAGCTTTGGCCCAAACACCACCTTGTCAACCAGACCAGAGCACCGAGTGTCACGTCCAGCTGGCCCTTGAACACCTTCAGAGGTGGTGGCTCCACCACCTCCCTGGGCAGTGCCTTCCAACTTCTTTCTGTGAAGAAATTCCTCCTGATGTCCAACTTCACCTCCCTGGTGCAGCTTAAGCCTGTGTCCTCTTGTCCTGTCACTGGTTGTCTGTGAAGAGAGCCTGATCCCCATTTTACTACAGCCTCCTGTCAGGGTGCTGTAGAGAGGGACAACGTTTGCCCTGGGCCTCCTTTGCTCAAGAGGGAGCCCTCCCCAGCTCCCTTAGCTCTTGCAGCCATTTCTCATCAGACTAATCTCTAGACCCTTAATCAACTTCCGTTCTCTTCTCTGGACTTGCTCCAGCACCTCAATGGCCTTCTTTGGATGATGCCAAGCGGGGTCAGAGGTCAAGCACTCCCAAAGCAAGCACAGCCTCTGTGTGTTTTCCTGTTTCTCACCCCTCCTGCTGCTCTGGGATAATGCAGCGCATCTGGATTCCTTGCCTCCAGCCCCCATCTGATGTGCCACATCTGGATTCCTTGCATACAATCACTGTCTATCAGGCTTTGGCTAGCTTCCCAGCATGCGATTCCTAGATAACAGGTCACTCCTGGATTTCCTGCATCTGATTCTTGGATAACATGGCATATCTGGATTCCCTACATTCAATTCCTGGACCATATGGCACATATACTCTCTGGCCAAGGCTGGGGCTGGACCAAGACTTTTCCCTTACAGTTTAAATTTTTTTTTTTTTTCCTTCTGGGGAAAATGAAGCTTTGACCTGAATTCCTGGCTGACTCACAACATCTCTCTTCAACCTTGGCTTTGGCTGCTCTTGGCTGGAGCCTGGCTGGAAAACAAAGATCCTCTCTCCCCCCACCCCCTGGGCTTTGGGACCGCTGGCAGTGGACATGCCACTCCTCGCCAATCAGTGCTTGCAATAATATTTTTGGCAGATCTGCTGGAGGACAGGAAGGCTGCAGAGGGTGCTGGACAGGCTGGATCCATGGGCTGGGACCACTGGCATGAGGTTAAACAGGACCAAGAGCCAGGTCATACACTTTGGCCACACTAAGCCTCTGCAGCTCCCAGCTGTGGAAAGAGTGGCTGGGAAGCTGATTGACAACAACTGAACCTGAGCCCAGGTGTGCCCAGGTGGGCAAGAAGGCCAACAGCACCAGGCCTGTATCAGCAATAGTGTAGCCATCAGGACCAGGGCACTAAGAGCCTGAATGAGGGATGAGGGACTCCAAGCGGCTCTTCAAAATGCAGTTTATCGTATCCAAGGTGTTACAGCAGCCCAGGGTCATGGGTGACAGAGCCTGTGCCTACAGCTGTCAGCTCCAGCTGCAGGCAAGCCTGGAGACCCTTTAATTTTGGTTACAATGCATTATATACTTTTCTTTGCTGAGCATCTTCATACAGAAGAACCAATCTAATCCTTAACTTTTACCTATAGCCTATCATAACTACTCAAATTACCATATTCATGTTACTCTTCTCCAATTGCTAAAAGTCAGTACATTACAGTTTCAGCTAGAAGCTGTTATTCTGTTTTCTTACAGTGGGAAATTCTGAGAAAAAAGAAAATTCTTTTTTCTACTTGCAACATCTGCTGACTTGTTTGCCAGTGGTATCTTTCTGCTTGGTAAAAACATCTTCTATTTGTGGTGGGTTTATCCTTTGCTCTAAGCCATAAAAACCCCTTCTGACTAACATAGCCTTTGCCTTCTTAGCTATCCAGTAAGACTGGCTCAGCAATTCTTTTCTTCTATATCAAAACTTTCTTCCAGCTCTATTCCTTCTTCAGATTGTACATTCAAAAATCTTTCTGCCAGGCACACATATCTGTGAGACTTTCTTGTCAAACTTTCATCCTTCCCAACACTGGGCCTTGCGATGGCCCCTGGTGTGCAGACACGGGGGCTCTCGTGGGCTCTGTCACAGAGCCTGAAATGTCGTGGCCAGAGAAGGATGCTCGGTGCTCCGACCTGGCTGTCTAAAATCCTCTGAGAGGAGTCGGTGTGGCTGGATCCAGCCCCAGCCACAGACCTTCCCACACCGATGATAGTTCTGGATAGTTAATTACCTTATATACATCATTTATAGATGTAAACAGAACATATAAATTATATACATTTATTACAAATATATATATAATATGTGAAAATTGCATGAGTAAATAACATATATAAATTATATCTATTACTAACATATATATATTAGGAATATATATTATATCTATTAGGAATATATATTATATCTATTAGGAATAGATTTTATATATATATATATATATATATATATATATAAGGAATGCATATTTTTATATATATATATATATATATATATATGTTAGATATAGATCATTTTTTAAATGAAATAACCTACATAAATCAACTACAGACATGACAATGACTGCACAGGTAGCTCTACCTGTTAGTAAAGTGCACCATTTTTGGAAGCAATATGGAAGCAATTATATTAAAGCTCACAGAGGAACTTGGGGGGAAAAAATCAGAATTACGTGAGGGAAAAGTGAGGGGAGAAAAAGGGCGGGAAGCATGAGGGGGACAAAATGGCAGGGAACGTGAGGGGAGAAAATGATGGGAAATGTGGGGGGAGAAAAACGGCGGGGAATGTGAGGGGGACAGAATGGCAGGGAACATGAGGGGAGAAAAATGGCAAGGAACATGAGGGCAGAAAAAGGGTGGGAAACGTGAGGGGAGAAAATGATGGGAAATGTGAGGGGAAAAAAAGGGCGGGAAATGTGAGGGGACAAAATGGCGGGGAACATGATGGGGACAAAATGGCAGGGAACGTGAGGGGAGAAAAAGGGTGGGAAACGTGAGGAGAGAAAATGGCGAGGAACATGAGGGGAGAAAATGGCAGGGAATGGGGGGGAGAAAAAGGGTGGGAAATGTGAGGGGGACAAAATGGCGGGGAACGTGAGGGGAGAAAAAGGGTGGGAAATGTGAGGAGAGAAAATGGCGGGGAGTGTGAGGGGGACAAAATGGCGGGGAACGTGAGGGGAGAAAAAGGGTGGGAAATGTGAGGAGAGAAAATGGCGGGGAGTGTGAGGGGGACAAAATGGCGGGGAATGTGAGGGGGACAAAATGGCGGGGAGTGTGAGGGGGACAAAATGGCGGGGAATGTAAGGGGGACAAAATGGTGGGGAACATGAGGGGAGAAAATGATGGGAAATGTGAGGGGAGAAAAAGGGTGGGAAACATGATGGGGACAAAATGGCAGGGAACGAGGTGGGAGAAGAAGGGTGGGAAATGTGAGGAGAGAAAATGGCGGGGAGTGTGAGGGGGACAAAATGGCGGGGAGTGTGAGGGGGACAAAATGGCGGGGAGTGTGAGGGGGACAAAATGGCGGAGAGTGTGAGGGGGACAAAATGGTGGGGAATAGAGAGCAAAAAGGGACAGGAAATGAGTGGGGAAAAGGGTGCAAAACAGAAGGGAATAAAAGATGGGAAATGTGAGAGGAAAGATGATGGCAAATGAGAGTGGAGTAAATGGCAGGGAAATGTGAGGGGGAAAAACATCAGGAAACGTGAGGGGGTGAAGGACAGGAAGCTCAACGGGGAAAAGACAGGAATCTGGAGGAAAAATGGGTGTGAAACATAAGGAGGAAAAAGGCAGGAAACATGAGGCCAAAAATGATGGCAAATGTGAAGGGTGAGAAGCATCAGAGGAAAAGTGGTGGGAAACTGTGATGGGTTGAAGCTGGCCAAATGCCATTGCACCCACAAAAATAATTTACTAATTTTCCTCTGCTATAGTTAAACAGAGGAGGGGGAAAGAAAAGTCATGGAGTTTTCTATCATGAAATAAGGATTAGGAGAAAACATTTTAAGGGCAAAACAGGCAAATAAACCTCATAGATTCAATTAAAAATTTTTGAATTTGTTGTTGAAATGTGTTAAAATATTTTGTGTAAATTTAAAACCCAGTTTTATACCGTTTGGGGTTATTAATATCTGGGGCATTTTTCCAAAAGTCAGAGACACTAAATGGGGCCTCTCTGAAACAAGGAATATTCACTGTCCAGGGAGGTTCTATGGCAAATCTTGAGACAAATTTCTTGAGAAATAAAAACCTGGCAAGGAGAAAGTTCCACCCTCCTGGATGGAACAATCAGGGTCAACTCAACTCCTGCTTTGGTTTATACAGGTTTGTGTGAATAAGATTAGAATATTATGTAGAATAGAATAGAATAATATATATTAAATAATACTATATCAAATAGAATCTATGACTATCTATAACAAAAAGTATATTATATATAATCTATAATTACATGTAATATATGATATAATAATATAATAATACAGTATTATACTAATTATTGTATGTAAAACATTGAATTGACAAATAGTAAGAGACAAACTGAGTCAGAATTCCTAAGGAACACAAGCAGGCTTTCAAATGGTCATTCCAGGCTGATCCAGTCAGGATCACTGAGGCTGGAAAAGGCCTCCAAGGCCACTGAGTCCAGCCTGTGCCCAACCCCCACCTCATCACCAGCCCAGAGCTCCGAGTGCCATGTCCAGTCCTTCCTTGGATGTCATCATCATATTTTCTGAAAAGCCCCTTCGTCAGGATTTCTTCTCCTGGGAAGCTGAGAGGCCTCAGATTAAAATGAAAACAATAATTATCTCATTTGCTTCTCCTGTGTTTGCTGCTGTGGAATGTGGTTTGGAGATTGTTTATCCAACAGGTGATTGTTTGGTTGGCTTCATGTGAATTGTTGTTAATTAATGGCCAATCACGGTCAGTCTGTGTCAGACTCTGGAGAGAGAGTCACCAGTTTTCATTATCATTCTTTGTAGCCTTCTGTCTGCATCCTTTCTCTATTTAGTATCGTTTTAGTATGGTATATTCTTTAATACAATAATTATTTTTATATATATATATATATATATATATATATATATATATAAATATTCTTTAATATTACATGGTAACATAATAACATAAGAAATTAGCCTTCTAAGAACATGGAGTCAGATTCATCTTTCTTCCCCACTACCAGGGACCCCAAAAATACCACAATTGGACATCTCCAGGGGTGACAACTCCACCATTCCCTGGGCAGCCCTTTCCAGTCCTTTCCAGGAGGAAATTCCTCCTGATGTCCAACCTGACCCTCCCGGGCAGAGCCTGAGGTCTCTTCCTCTCATCCCAAGCCTCGTTCCCTGGGATCCAATCCAATCCTTTCCTGCCCCTGGCTGCACCCTCCTGCCAGGGAATTACAGAATCACAAATCACAGAACGATGAGGTTGGAAGAGACCTCTAAGATCATCGAGTCCAACCTATGCCCTAACACCTCAACTAGACTGTAGCACCAAGTGCCATGTCCAGTCTTTTTTTAAACACATCCAGGGATGGTGATTCTACACCTCCCTGGGAAGAGCATTCCAGTACTTTATTATTCTTTCAGTGAAAAATTTCTTCCTAATATCCAACCTGTACCTTCCCTGACGTAGCTTGAGGCTGTGTCCCCTGGTTCTGTCAGTGCTGCCCTCTGGAAGAGACCAACCCCACCTGGCTACAACCACCCTTCAGGAAGGTGTAGAGAGCAATAAAGTCACCTCTGAGCCTCCAGGCTAAACACCCCCAGCTCCTTCAAACCTTCCTCACAGGGTTTGTGTCCCAAGCCCCTCACCAGCCTCGTTGCTTCCTCTGGATGTGCTTGAGCAGCTCAACACCCTTCCCAAACTGAGGGGCCAGAACTGGACACAGCACTCAGGGTTTGGCCTCAGCAGTGCCGAGCACAGGGGAAGAATCACTGCCCTGCTCCTGCTGGCCACGCCATTCCTGATCCAGGTCAGGAGCCAAAGGCCTTCTTGGCTACCAGGGCACACTGCTGGCTCATGTCCAGCCTGCTGCCCATCAGTCCCTGCAGGTCCCTTTCTGCCTGGGCGCTGTCCAGCCACTCTGTCCCCAGCTTGTAAGGTCGTAGGGGATTTTTGTGGCAAAAATGTAGAACTCGGCACTTAGGCTTATTAAACTTCATGCTGTTGGACTGAATTGTGAGGAACCAGAAGGTTCTCCAGGGCCTTTCCCAGCTTCCCAGGCCCTCTTCCTGCCTCTTGTCCAAATCCTTCTCCTTGGGAAGGACAGAGCTCCTTGGACATCCTGCTTTGATTCCCTGAGGTTCTCCCAGCACGGCATTGCCCAGTGGGACCCATTGATAAAATCATGGAATATCCTGCGTTGGAAGGGACATTTCTTAGCCTTCCCACCCCTCTCCCTCAGCCTGGAGCCTTGGTTGTTCTGCAGGAGCTTTACCCACTCCTGCTCCCATGGCTGTGGAGGCCAATCCATGTCCAGCTCTGCATTCCTGAGGAAAGCAGAGCATGGAATCTTCCAAAGGCCAAGCACGGGGCAGGAAAGAGCTGAAAACAAAAGCTGGGATTGGGATTACAGAATCACAGAATCATTGAATCAGGGAATCACAGAATCAAGGAATCACGAAATCACAGAATCAGGGAATCATGGAATCACAGAATCAAGGAATCACAAAATCACAGAATCAGGGAATCATGGAATCACAGACTCATGGAATCACAGACTCGCGGAATCACAGAAACATGGAATCACAGAATCACGGAATCACAGACTCACGGAATCACAGACTCACGGAATCACAGAATCATGGAATCAGGGAATCACAGAATCACAGAATCACAGACTCACGGAATCACAGACTCACAGAATCACAGAATCATGGAATCACAGAATCACAGAGTCACGGAATCAGGGAATCACAGAGTCAGAGAATCAAGGAATCAGGGAATCACAGAATCACAGACTCAGGGAATCACAGAGTCAGAGAATCACGGAATCAGGGAATCACGGAATCACAGACTCACGGAATCACAGAATCATGGAATCACAGAATCACAGAATCACAGACTCACAGAATCAGGGAATCACAGAGTCAGGGAATCACGGAATCAGGGAATCATGGAATCACAGACTCACGGAATCACAGAATCATGGAATCAGGGAATCACAGAATCACAGTCACGGAATCAGGGAATCACAGAGTCACAGAATCACAGAATCACAAAATCAGGGAGTCAGAGAATCACAGAATCACGGAATCACAGACTCACAGAATCACAGACTCACGGAATCACACAATCATCAGGTTGGAAGAGACCTTCAAGATCTTCGAGTGGGATTCATTTCTTCCACTGATTTACTTTTAAATGGTGGCAGACATCAGTAACCCAAAAATCTGGGGAAATCCCCAGAGATGCCACTGATTTTATGGGGAAAAGCAGGAATTGCAACCCTAACACCTTAACCAGACCACGGCAAGAGTGCCAAATCCAAACTTTTATAAACACATCTAGAGATGGTGACTCCACCACCTCCCCAGGCGAACCATTCCAATACTTTATCACCCTTTCTGCAAAAAACTTTTTCCTAATACCCAATTAATACCTAATTAATATTAGTTATAATATTTAATAATAATTTCCAGGATTTCAGACTGGTTTTCGAGCACTGATTTTTCTGTTCAATGATAAATTGAGGATAAATTCCCTTTTCCAAGAATTCGGACGAGCAAAGGAAGAATAAGAAGGATTAAGAGCTCCAGATCCATTTCCATCTTGGTTTTTATTAATTTCTGGTTTATGCTCCTTCAAATAAAGGCAAAATCACTCCAAATGAAACTAAAAATTAATTCAAGCAGGGAATGACAAAATAAATTCCAAGGAAATTACAACTGATAATTCCATGACTAATTCCCCTTATAAAGGACCAAAATCCCAATTTTAAGTCAGATTTAGGCATGAGCAGATTGTTTAATTCATTCAATTAAGGCAGATCATTTAATGTTAATTTAAAGAAATTAGCATTAAATTATCATTAACAACTTCACTTGAAACCACCCACAAATATTAGGAATTTCCTCTGAGGCAAAATTTAAATTTCAACCTGGAATCATTCCCTCGGGAATACCAGTAAAACTCCCCCAGCTCAGTATTCTCCCAAAAATCCTCATCATGGACATTTCTACTCTGGCCAGATGTACCTGAAAACCAGATCTGGAATATCCATGTTGAATTCCACATGGATTAGGGAACTGAGGGATTTTTGTATTCCTTGGACACTTTTCCACATCTGCAAGGGAACAGACTCCAGGAACACCTGCATGAAATCCTAAAAATACTTTGAAAAGAGACTTTAAAACTTTTAAAAGGGATTTTTTAATAAAGCTCTGAAAAGGGACTTTGACCACAAAATACATTTTTTTTTCCCCTCAGCTGCAACATTCCAGCCGATCTCAACAGCCTGGATCTGGAAATTCCAAAGGTTCTGTTTGTGGCACACCTTGATCCAAAGGGCAGCAGGAAAAGGTTTCAAATCCTCAGCACCTGTGCAGAGCAGCTCCTTTTCCAGCCTGGTTTTCCCACAGCTCAGAAAACCTTGGGAATGGGAGGCAGAGAATCCCAAACTGGGGGTGGATCACACCAACAGGATGACTTGGACTTAAAATCAGGAATACATAGCACAGAGACCAGGTGGGAATCCATGGATATCGTAAAATCATGGAATTTACATCCCTAAAGTCCCAACATTTTCCAGGTTTGGTTATTCCTACAGCGGTTCTCTTTCTTGATTAGGGAGTCAGGTTGGGCAGAGAGCTGGAAAATAATTGGATTTACATGATTCCCACCCTTCAGGACTAATGAACAAAATTCCAGGATTTGTGGTGATTCCAGGTGGGGTCAAACACGGCCAGGACCCAAAACCAGCAAAGTTTCCAGGGAATCTGGGACTGGGTTTTCTTGGATAAATATTGTGGTTTTATCCCATCCTGGATGGATCTCGTGGAATTCCACAGACTCTCCCAATCCAAGGAAAATCAGGGCTGGGTTCTCCTGGAGATTTTTCTCCCTCTCCATGCCAGGGACCATCCTATAAATCCATGGGGTTCATGGAATGTGAGTTCTGGCTCTGGGTGGAAGATGGAAACCAGCTGTTTTCTGGTTATTGTGGGGCTTTTCCTCAAAAATGTTCCAAACATATTCCAGACATATTTCAAAAAGTTTTCTGGGAAAACTGTGCCTTGGCCTCACCGCCCTCACAGGAAGGAATTTCTTCCAGGTGTGGAACTTTCCCCCCTCTTTTTTCCCCCCTTTTTTCCTCCCTTTTTTCAAGGTAAATCAAGGAAATTTTATTTTTTTTTTTTAATTATTTTTTATTGCATTTTATTGCATTGTATTTTATTACTTTTTAAATTGATATCATGACTTAATTAATCAATAAATTCCCATAAAATTGATATCATGACTTAATTAATCAAAAAATTTTCCATGACAAAAGAAGAAGGAAAAACACCATGAAAAATTTTCCCCCTGTCCCCCAAAAAACTCCCCCCTCCCCAAAAAAAGGAATACTCCCAAACTAATAGGAATAATTCCAAAACTAATTGGAATTTCTATGAGAAAAAGAAAGAAAACCAGGATAACCCTGTCCCAAAAAACACCCAACACCATTCCCAAGGAAGAAGAAATCCCAAACTGAGCATGGCTTTATCCCACCTCTGGAATTTTGCTTTTTTTTCTGTAATTTTTGGTCCGTGAAACCTTTTTTTCCACTGAACCCTGGTGGAGCAGGGAAGGGTTTCCCATGGGAGAATGAGGGGGAACCTCCATGGCAATGTCCGGGAAGCGGGACGGGATTTTCCAGATGTTTTCCTGTGCTCCAACCCCCTCCAGAAAACACCAGTCTCAGTTTCCAGGAACCATAAATCCAGGGACAAAGGTTGATCCCAGCCCCATCCCGGGGGAGCCGCCGGGTCCTTCCTGCTCAGGTACGGAATTCCCCATTGGGAAAAAACCCTTGAATTAACCGGGATTAATTAATTGAACTGGGATAAATCCGTTCAGCAGGAATTAATTAATTGTTTGTGCAGATGGGGAGGAACAGGCGGCGTTACCGCCCTTTTCCCGTGGGAATTGCTCTCCCACGGGATTTATCTGTGATTTGGGATGTGGAGGAAAACACAGGAAATCCCAGGGAAAATCCCAATTAAATCCCAGCTCGCAGCTCAGTTTGGTCATTTATCCTCACCCAGAGAAGGAAATCCTGGGAGCCAGAGCCATAGAATGACAGAATTCCCATTAAAGGTCCTGCTGCTCCTGGGAATTTGTGTCTTCCTGGAATTTTTTGTGATATGAAATTATTGGATTTGGTGATTGGAAAGGTTTTTTCCATGTGGAGCCAGTCTGTGATTCTATGGAAAGCTGGGGATAATATAAAATTATAATGAAAATATGATATCTAAATATAAATTTGAATAATTAATTACATTATAATAATGATACTAAAATCTTTTTCATATCATCCTATTTATTAAATAGATAAATATAATATTTACATATTAGATATATTGTAATATATATAATATATATAATATATATTACACAAAATAGAATACAATAGAATAGAATACATAAATAGATATAAATATCATAATTACGTTATTATTATTACACTATAAATAAACTGCAATTATTATTCATTAATAAATTATAATCATTATAGTGTATATTATTTATATTATTTATTACATAAATTAATAATATCTCAAAATAAATTATAAATTAATATGTTATTTTTGTACTTAATAAATATAATAATTCTAATAAAAGAATAATATATTTATTATTTATTATTTCTTTTGCATATGGAATATATTTCAAAAAATTAAATACCATGACAAAATAGAATGTTAAATTATATAAAAATATAATCTCAAAATATGTTAAATAGATCAATATAAAGTGTTAAAATATAATATCAAATATAGCCCCAAAATACAGTATCCGGATATAAAACTAAATATAATATAAAAAATAGACCTGAAATATAATAATAAAAACAATCTTGAAATATAATAAAAAGTTAAAAATCGAGTATTAAGAATATATGAGAATATTGGATTGAAATATAGTATCAAAGTATAATATCAAAATAGTATCAGAATAAAATGCCAAAATAATATAAAATGCTTATAGGAAATCTAATAGCAAAATGTAAGATCAAAATTAATTACTGAAGATAGTAATAAAGTATATAAAAATATAGTAATAAATGTAATATCAAAATAAAATACAGAAATATAATATTATGCTATTAAATTAATATTATTAATTTCTGAATATAGTGTATAATATAAATATGGTATCGAAATGCAATATCAAAATATCTAAATATAATATGAAAATATAACAGTGCAATATTAAATTAATATAATAATATTAGAATATAATGTATAATAAAAATATGGTATTGGAGTGTTTATCAAAATATTGAAATATCAAAATATAATATTACTATATTAAATGAATGCTATAATATTTATTATTTTTTAATGTTAATGTCTAATATTAAAATTGGTTTCAGAATATATCAAAATACACTGTTAAAATTTAGTATTAACATATAATCCCAAAATCCAACATCAAAATCCACTAGCAGAATCTGATACCAAAACAACGTCAAGACCCCACTAAAAACGGATATCAAACCAAAATCCAATTGGATGGAACTCCTCAGTGAAAGGGGACAAACTGGGATGAAGAATCCCAGGAGGATCTAACAGATGCATTTGAACCCCACACGGCTCTGCAGGAAGGAAAACTCCTGGAATCCTGTTTCCCACGGAAAAGGCACCATCCTTCACAGATCCTTCTGTTTTTTCCTCTCTCCCTCCTCTCGCTGTTTCCCATCGGGAAGGGACCGAGGGAATCCCAGGGTTCCGGATTCCCCATGGATGCCCGGCTCTGGCAGCTGGCGCTGCTCCCAGTCCTGGCTGCAGGTGAGGGCAATTCCATTTGGGATCCATTCCCATGAAACGGCTGATTCCCACTCATTAATAATTAATTAAAACATTAATTATTACCTAACGAGCATGCGGGATTTAACTTGGGGAAGGTTCCTTCTCCAGAGGGTGGAGTAGCTCCACAGCGACTCCAAACGTTCCGGAGCTCCTGGAGCATTGGGACAACACTCCCAGGGGTTGCTGGGACTGTTGAGACTGTTGGGATTGTTGGGATTGTTGGGGTTGTCAGGACTGTCGGGATTGTTTGGATTGTTGGGATTGTTGGGATTGTAGGGATTGTTGGGATTGTTGGGGTTGTTGGGATTGGTGGGGTTGTTGGTGTTGTAGGGACTGTTGGGACTGTTGGTTTTGTTGGGATTGTTGGAATTGTTGGGGTTGTTGGGACTGTTGGGATTGTTGGGGTTGTCAGGACTGTTGGGACTGTCAGGACTGTTGGGATTGTTTGGATTGTTTGGATTGTTGGGATTGTTGGGGTTGTTGGGACTGTTGGGATTGTCGGCATTGTTGCGATTGTTGGGTTTGGATTGTTGGAACTTTTGGGATTGTTGGGATTGTCAGGATTGTCCAGGGGTTGGACTCTGATCCTGCTGCAGCTCAGGGAATTCCATGATTTTATCACCCAAATCCCAATCCCACGCTGGGAGAACCTCTGGGAATGCGGATATCCAAGGAACACCTCGTGTACCCTTGGGGATCTGGGAGCTCCCACATCTCCCGTTGCTGTAGGGATGAATTCCAGGCCCTGGGACATTCCCAACCTTCCTAGGAACGGCTGTGGGGACGGGCGATTCCCACATGGAATTTCCTAGCGGTAAATCCCAGATTTGAGAATTCTATTTCGGACGGAATTTGCCGTTTCCATCCATTTGTCCAGGCTTTCCCAATGTTTTAACGGCCAAGAAATTGAGTTGTTGCTCAAAACACCGAAGGATAAAACCATGAGCACCACATCCCCTTTTTTTTTTGTTTTTCCTCTGGATCCCTCTCCTGTTGAGGATGGAATCAGTCCCAATGAAAATCCTTGGGAAACACGGTGTGGAAAACCAGAACTGTCCTGTTTTACCCTACAACAGGCGGATTCCTCAGCGCTCCCAAAACTCCCATCCTCGGGATCATCGGGGACAAGGTGGTCCTGCCCTGCCAGGTGGGATCCACGCCCGTTCCTGAGGATTTCTCCATCCGTTGGACATTCCACCTTGGCCAATCCCAGCGGATCCCCGTGGGCAGCTACGATGGGAAGGGCTGGAGGGAGGAGCCGGATGAGCGGTACCGGGGCCGGGCAGAACTTTTCCATGGGGAATTCCGAGCTGGGAACGCGTCCCTGCTCCTAAGGGACGTCCGGAGCTCTGACCAGGGCTCCTACAGCTGCCAGGTCTCCTTCCAGGATGAATCCCAGGAAGTGCTGGTGGAGCTGGAAGTGGCAGGTTGGTGCTGTTCCCTCTTTTTCCTTTTATTAAATTTACCTTCACTTTACATTTTAATTTTTTTTTCATTTTATAATTATTGAGGAATAACACATTTTTAATCATTACTGTTTAAAATTTTTTACATTTAATAATTTATAATTTTGTAACTTTAATTTTTGGTTTTATATTTTATATATGGTTTTTCTATTTGACTTCTTGTAAAATTTCACGTGTAACATCTTAGTTTGTATTTTATAAATATTACATTATATAAAAATATAAATACATATATGTATACATACATATGCACAATAAAATATATACATTTTATATATTACATTATGTATAATACTATATTATATAAATTATATTCAATTCAATAAATTAATTACTTTAAATAGCAATGGAATAAGGTATTATTCACTTTTTATATTCTATAAGTTATATTATTATACAAATTATCTATTAAATATATTAATGGGTATTATTAAATTATATATATTACATCTTATTGCTATATGATATGATATTTAGTGTATTTATAATGTATTCTTAATACAATCATGGATATATTACAATATATGCTATAATATACATAATATATAAGAAAATAAATATAAATAGTACATTCTTTATATTTATACTTATATCCATATTTATCTGGGTTTAAACTTCTATATAATATAGTTCAAATTTTTATCTTTTATAGTTTTACATTCTATATATTTTATGTATTTGTTTCTACAACTTTTGTATTTCATACATTCCCCAAAATCCTGGCAAATTCCACTCCCAAATCCATCCCAGAACCACCCCCACCCATCCATCCTTTTCCACATTCTCCATTAAATCCCTCATTCCCAAGGACATTCTCGGATCCATCAACCACTGAGACCCTCCAGACCCCATGGATCAAATCCTGGAAAATCCTCCAAAACTTTCCAACTCCTGGGAAAAAATCCGGGTTCCAGGAAACCCCAATTTAATGGGATTGAAATGGAAAATTCCTGGTTTTCCACAGAGGTTCCATCTGTCATCCTGTGGTGACAACTCCTCCATGAATGGAATCCCTGAGCTCCAGAAAACCCTAATTTATTGGAATTGGAATGGGAAATTCCTGGTTTTCCACAGAGGTTCCATCTGTCATCCTGTGGTGACAACTCCTCCATGAATGGAATCCCTGAGCTCCAGAAAACCCTAATTTATTGGAATTGGAATGGAAAATTCCTGGTTTTCCACAGAGGTTCCATCTGTCATCCTGTGGTGACAACTCTTCCATGAACAGAATCCTTGAGTTCCAGAAAATCCTAATTTAGTGGAATTGGAATGGAAAATTCCTGGTTTTCCACAGAGGTTCCATCTGTCATCCTGTGGTGACAACTCCTCCATGAATGGAATCCCTGAGCTCCAGAAAACCCCAATTTATTGGAATTGGAATGGAAAATTCCTGGTTTTCCACAGAGGTTCCATCTGTCATCCTGTGGTGACAACTCCTCCATGAACGAAATCCTTGAGTTCCAGAAAACCCAAATTTAATGGGATTGAAATGGAAAATTCCTGGTTTTCCACAGAGGTTCCATCTGTCATCCTGTGGTGACAACTCCTCAGTGCACAGAATAATTGACTCCAAAATAACCCAAAATTAATGGGAATAAAATGGAAAATCCCTCTGTTTTTCCACAGAGGTTCCATCCGTGATCCTGTGGTGACAACTCCTCCATGAATGGAATCCTTGACTCCCAAAAATTTGGTTTTTTTCAATGGGATTGAAATGGAAAATCCCTCTCTTTTTCCCAGAGGTTTCATCCATCATGCTACATCAGTAACTCCTCCATGAATGGAATCCTTGACTCCCAAAACCACAAATTTAATGGGATTGAAGTGGAAATTTTCTCTCTTTTTCCACAGAGGTTCCATCCGTGATCCTGTGGTGACAACTCCTCCATGAACAGAATAATTGACTCCCAAAAACCCCAGTTTTAACGGGATTGAAATGGGAATTCTTGTTTCTCCACAGCCGTCCTTGATCCCACAGTGGGGACTCCTCAATGCATGGAATCTTTGAGTTCCAAAATACCCAAATTCAATGAGATTGAAATGGAAATTCCTGTTTATCCACAGAGGTTCTATCCGTGATCCTGTGGTGACAACTCCTCCATGAATGGAATCCTTGACTCCCAAAAACCCAAATTCAATGGGATTGAAATGGAAATTCCCTCTCTTTTTCACAGAGGTTTCATCCATCATGCTACATCAATAACTCCTCCATGAATGGAATCCTTGACTCCCAAAACCACAAATTTAATGGAAGTAAAATGGAAAATTTCTCACTTTATCCACAGAGGTTCTATCCATCGTGCTATGGCAGCAACTCCTCCATGAACGGAATCTTTGACTCCCAAAACCACAAATTTAATGGGATTGAAGTGGAAATTTTCTCTCTTTTTCCACAGAGGTTCCATCCGTGATCCTGTGGTGACAACTCCTCAGTGCACAGAATAATTGACTCCCAAATAACCCAAATTTAATGGGAATAAAACAGAAAATCCCTTTCTTTTTCACAGAGGTTCCATCCATCATGCTATGGCAGCAACTCCTCCATGAACGGAATCTTTGACTCCCAAATAACCCAAATTTAATGAGAATAAAATGGAAAATCCCTCTGTTTTTCCACAGAGGTTCCATCCGTGATCCTGTGGTGACAACTCCTCCATGAACAGAATCTTTGACTCCCAAATAACCCAAATTTAATGGGAATAAAATGGAAAATCCCTCTGTTTTTCCACAGAGGTTCCATCCGTGATCCTGTGGTGACAACTCCTCCATGAACGGAATCTTTGACTCCCAAATAACCCAAATTTAATGGGAATAAAATGGAAAATCCCTCTGTTTTTCCACAGAGGTTCCATCCGTGATTCTGTGGTGACAACTCCTCCATGAACGGACTCCTTGACTCCCCAAACCCCCAGATTTAACAGGATTGAGATGAAAATTCCTCTCTTTGCCCACAGCTGTCGGAGAAGCTCCGTTTGTGATCCTGCGGGGCCCGGAGGGGGAGGCCCTGGGCCTGTCCTGCCGCGCCTCGGGCTGGTTCCCGCGGCCGGAGCTGCTCTGGCTGGACGGACGCGGCCACGTCCGGCGGGAGCCGGGGGCCACCACGGCCACCGTCACCCCCGGGGGGCTCTTCAGCGTCGAGGGCTCCGTGCGGATCCGGCCGGGCTCGGACCTGGAGATCTCCTGCCAGATCCTCAACCGCCGCCTCAACGCCTCCCGCGCCTCCCGGATCCGCCTCCACGGTGGGAAAGGATCCTGGGAATTCCCCTCCTGGCTTCATTGGAATTTTTATGGATTTGTTGGGTCCGAAGGGTTGGAAGTCTTAAATTTTATTGGTTCTCATTTACTGGGGTTTAAATTTCATTTTTAAAATTAAATTTCATTTAATTTAAAACATTACATTTAAATTTTAATTTAATTTAAATTATTTTTTAAAATTAAATTTTTTTATTTCAATTAAATTAAATTTAAATTTAACTTAATTTTAATTTTTTAAAATTTAAATTAAATTAAAATTTTAATTTTAAGTTAAATTTAATTTAAAAATAATTTGAATTTAATTTAATATTTTAAATTAATTTAAATTTAGTTTAATGTTAAAAATTAAGTTTTAATTTAATTTTTGATATTGCTTTTTAATTTAAATAAAATTAAATTTTAAAATTAATTTAATTTAAGTAGATTGAGTTTAATTTAAAATTTATTTCATTCCTTTCTATTTTAGTTTGGGTAATTGGCAGCTCTGGCCAAGGTCTTCTGTTGATTATCATTAATCGATTTTTAAACTAAACAAAACTGAACTGAACTAACCACAGTTTAGTTTAAAATAAACTGAGTTTGGTTTAATAAAAAAAATTTAAGTCAAACAAACTGAATTTACTAATAAAACCAATTTATTAAATTAATTCATTTTTTAAAATTTTATTTATTTAACAAATAAATTTAATAATTAAAATATATTAACAAAACTAGATTGAATTTTATTTTATTCTATGTAATTTTGCTAATTCGCAGCCTTTGCCAAGGTCTTTTGTTGATTGTCACTTATTGATTTTTAAGTTAAATTAAATTTAGTTTAATTTAACATTTCTTTTATTCTATTTTGTTTTTTCTAGCTAGCAGCTCTGATCAAAGTCTTTAATTTCATTTAATGACAGAATGATGGAATTTGGTTTTTGCTAATTGGCATCTCCAGTTGGATCCAAAGGGTTGGAGTTGCCATTTTATTGATTAGCATTTGTTGATTGATTTTTTAAAATTTAATTTTTGCTAAGGAGCAGCTTCATTGGAATCCAGGTGGTTTAGAGTCGCTAATTTCATTGATTATCACTCATTGATTGATTGCCTTAATTTGATTTTTGCTAATTAGCAACTCTTGTCAAAGTCTTTAATTTTATCAATTATCATTGACTGATTGATTGAATTTGATTTTTGATCATTGGCAGCTCCAGTTGGATGCAAAATCAAAAGTCTTTAATAATCAATTTTATTGATTATTATTTGTTGATTTGTTGATTTTATTCTATTTTATCTTTGCAAATGAGCAGCTCTTGCAAAACTCTTAAATTTGATTTTATTTTAATTTGACCTTTTTATTTCTAGTTTATTTTCTAGATTTATTTTGATTATTACTTTTCAATTTTTTATCTATTTCTACCTTCCTATTTTATTTTTAAATTTTATTTATTAGCAGAATTTATTGATTGATGTAATTAGAAATAAAAAAGAACTTCCTCACCTCCCTCCTCCACCTGTGTTTTGTCTCCTAATTTACCACTCCTTTAATTAATAGAATCATTAATAGAATGCTTAATCATTATTTGCCATTAATAGAATGGTCAATCATTAATAAAATATCATAATTGGAATAGCCATCCTTTAATCTTTATTGGAATATTTAATACTTAATTGAATATTTCAGCCTTAAACAAATAATTAATCATAAAATTGTTATTAGACTATTTAATAATTTTTGAATTTTAATTAATAAAATAATGATTAATTGCATATTTATAATTAATGCAATTAATTCAATATAATATAAATGCAGTTAATCCTTAAACAAATATTTAATCCCTCATGGAATATTTATTGCATAAATAATAATTAAAATATGTAACAACTAATGGAAAATGAATCATTAAATAATTAGTAAAGTATTGAATCCTTAAGGGGATACTAAATCCTTAAATCATTAACTGTATATTTAAAAATTGATGGAAACTTAAAGACTTAAGTAATTAATAAAATATTCAAGAATTATTTTAATATTTAGGCCTTGGATAATTAATAGACCATTTAGTAATTAGTAGATTATTTTATAATTCAATCAATAATTGTATATATAATTATTAATGGGAAATAATAGCCATAAATAATGACTAATTATTTGAATATTTAGGTCTTAAATAATAGGCCTGAAATAATTAATAGACTATTTAGCAATTAATAGAATATTTTATAATTAAATAAATAATTGCATATTTAATAATTAATGGCAAAAATAGCCTTAAAAATTAATTAAAAAATAAATAATTACTTGAATATTTATGCCTTCAAAAATGGGCCTGAAGTAATTAATAGAGTATTTTACAATTAAATAATTAATTGTATCATTGATAATTAATGGCAAATAGTAGCCATTAATAGTAAATAAAATAATTTTTAATTATATTTTTATTTAGGCCCTAAATAATGGAGGTTTAAATTAAATTTATGCCTTAACAGAATATTAAGTAATTAACATAATATTAAATCTTTACAGATAAATGTAGTTCATTTCATTATTTAATAATTAATAATTAATAATTGATTTTCTTTGGTTTTCCCAGAGGCTTTCTTCCCCTCGGGCTCGCGCTGGCTGCGGATTTTCCTGGCGGTTTTGTTCCTGAACTTGGCGCTGATTTCCGTCATTTCCTGCCTGCTCCAGAGTGAGCCTGGGCCCGAAATCCCAAACCCGCTGGGATCGGGGAAAAATCCCAAATCCCGCCAGGATCCAGGGAAAAATCCCAAATTGGCCGGGATCAGGGAAAATCCCAAATCCCGCCAGGATCCAGGGAAATCCCAAACCCTCCGGGATCGGGGAAAATCCCAAATCCCGCCAGGATCCAGGGAAATCCCAAATCCACCGGGATCGGGGAAATCCCAAACCCGCCGGGATCGGGGAAAAATCCCAAATCCCGCCAGGATCCAGGGAAATCCCAAACCCGCCAGGATCGGGGAAATCCCAAATCCTGCCAGGATCCAGGGAAATCCCAAATCCCGCCAGAATCAGGGAAAATCCCAAATCCTGCCAGGATCCAGGGAAATCCCAAATCTGCCAGAATCAGGGAAAATCCCAAATCCCGCCAGGATCCAGGGAAATCCCAAATCCACCGGAATCAGGGAAAATCCCAAATCCCACCAGGATCCAGGGAAATCCCAAATCTGCCAGGATCGGGGAAAAATCCCAAATCCCGCCAGGATCCAGGGAAATCCCAAATCCACCGGAATCAGGGAAAATCCCAAATCCCGCCAGGATCCAGGGAAATCCCAAATCCGCCGGAATCGGGGAAAATCCCAAATCCCGCCAGGATCCAGGGAAATCCCAAATCCACCAGAATCAGGGAAAATCCCAAATCCCGCCAGGATCCAGGGAAATCCCAAATCCACCAGAATCAGGGAAAATCCCAAATCCCGCTAGGATCCAGAGACATCCCAAATTGGCCGGGATCGGGGAAAATCCCAAATCTCGCCAGGATCCAGGGAAATCCCAAATCCGCGGGAATCGGGGAAAATCCCAAATCCCGCCAGGATCCAGGGAAATCCCAAATCTGCCAGAATCAGGGAAAATCCCAAATCCCGCCAGGATCCAGGGAAATCCCAAATCCACCAGAATCAGGGAAAATCCCAAATCCCGCCAGGATCCAGGGAAATCCCAAATCCCGCCAGGATCCAGGGAAATCCCAAACCCGCCGGGATCCAGGGAAATCCCAAATCCACCAGAATCAGGGAAAATCCCAAATCCAGCCAGGATCCAGGGAAATCCCAAATTGGCCGGGATCGGGGAAAAATCCCAAATCCCGCCAGGATCCAGGGAAATCCCGAATCCGCCGGAATCAGGGAAAATCCCAAATCCACCAGAATCAGGGAAAATCCCAAATCCAGCCAGGATCCAGGGAAATCCCAAATCCGCCGGAATCGGGGAAAATCCCAAATCCCGCCAGGATCCAGGGAAATCCCAAATCCGCCGGAATCAGGGAAAACCCCAAATCCTGCCAGGATCCAGGGAAATCCCAAATCCGCGGGAATCGGGGAAAATCCCAAATTCCGCCAGGATCCAGGGAAATCCCAAATCTGCCGGAATCAAAGATAAAAACCCAAATCCTGCTGGAATCCCGGGAAATCCCAGATTCCACAGAAATCCAGGGAATCCCAAATCTTCTGGAAATGGAAAAAAACCCAAACCCTGCCGGAATCCTCCAGGATCTGGGAAAATCCCAAATCCCACCGGAATGGGGGAAATCCTAAATCCTTCCAGAATAAGGGAAATCACAAATCTGCCGGAATTGGGGAAAATCCCAAATCCCACCCGAATCCCAAAAAATTCCAAATCCCCCTGGCATCCAGGAAAAATCCCAAATCTGCCTTAATCCCAGAAAAACATCCCAAATTCCGCCTAGATCCGGGGAAAAAATCCCAAATCTGCTGGAATCAGGGAAAATCCCAACTCGGCCAGAACTGGGGGAATCCCAAATCCACCAGAATCCAGGAAAAAATCCCAAATCCTGCTGGAATTAGGGAAATCCCAAATCCGCCAGAATAGGGGAAAATCCCAAATCTGCTGGAATCCAAGGAAATCCCAAATCCCACAGGATCCAGGGAAATCCCAAATCCCACCAGGATCCAGGAAAATCCCAAATCCACCGGAGTCTGGGGAAATCCCAAATCCCACCAGGATCCAGGGAAATCCCAAATCCACCAGAATCTGGGGAAAATCCCAAATCCCATAGGATCCAGGGAAATCCCAAATCCACCAGAATCTGGGGAAAATCCCAAATCCACCAGAATCTGGGGAAATCCCAAATCCACCAGAATCTGGGGAAAATCCCAAATCCTGCAGGATCCAGGGAAATCCCAAATCCACCAGGATCCAGGGAAATCCCAAATCCACCAGGATCCAGGGAACTCCACCTCGTTCCCGTTAACGACCAAATCCGGGAGAAGGAGCCAAATTTCCCATCAAAAATATGGAAAAATTGGATTTTTTAGTTTTTTTCAATATTTTTCTTTTTTTTTCCCCAGGGAGCCACAAGAGAACTGTGAGGGCAGGTGAGGGAATTAATTAGTAATTAATTAGTAATGGAATTGTTAATTATAGTACTAATGTCATTAATTAATTGCTAGGGATTTTCATATGTTAATTATTGTTTTTTCTTTAATTATCTCTTACTTTTATTTGTTACCATCTAATATTTAAGATATTTTTATTATTAATTAATTATAAATATTATTAAATTATATAAAATTTTTATTACAAATAATAATTATAAATAATATTATACAAATATTTCATAAACCTAAATTAAGAGGAAAAATAAAAATATCATATAAATATGAAAATAATACTTGATAACATATTTACAAAAATTATTTAATTTTATTAAATATTAAAATAATATTTAATAAGAATATTACATAGAACTTTTCTTATTTATTGCTTTTAATTATGACAATTAAACATTATCATAATATATAATTGTCATAAATAAAAGTAGCAAATAATTAAAATTGAAAGAAATAAAGTAAAAATCATAGATAAATAAAATTAGTAGAATTTCATAAATTATTTATTACCCATTATTTTTACTTTAGTTAAAGTTATTAATTTTTATATAATGATAAAAGTGTAAAATAGAAATGATGAATTACTGGATTTCAAAAGAGGAAATATTAAATGTGAAACATCTCAGGTATTATTGAAAATATGAGCTAGAAAATACCAAATACAGGATCTGATTAAATATTGCTAAAATAATTCTAGAAATAGAAAAAAAATATTAAATATTGAAAATATTCAATATAAAATAGCAAATACAGGTTCTATTATATCTTATTAAAATATAACTACATAGGGGTATAAATACAATAAAATCTTTCAAATATTCAAGATATTAACTTCCAAATTGATTCAAATTGAAGATAATTAATAACAGATATTAAGTATGCTAATATTTAATGGTTAATTAGGAATAGAGTAAATCCATAAGTAAACAAATTAATATTAAACAATAAATATTGAATTTTGAATATCGAATATTGAATATTAATGTTAAATATTAAATATCAAATATTAATATTAATATGTCAGAATTGTCCACAATCACCTAATTAAAAATTTTCTTGATTTTCCAGGAAAGGCAAAGCTGGAAATGGAGGAAGGTAAAAATCCTCTGGGTTTGAAATTAAATTTAATTTAAATAATTAAAATAAATTAAATTTGTAGTTACATATTTTTTTACAATTTAAAAATTCACAATTCAAAACTGCTAAAATTTCCTCATTTTTCTGACATTTAGATTTTTGATTGAGTTTCCAATTTCTTTAATTTGATTTTATTTCATTTTTAAAATTTTTTAATCAACTGAACACTTGCGATTTTATAATGTTCTAATTGAAAAAAAAAAAACTTAAAACTTAAAAAAAATTTAAACATTTAAAAATTTTTAATTCAATATTTTCCTGTTGTAATTTTACCTTTTTTCTTTTCTTCCCATTTAAAATCGATCAAATCTGTGTTTGGTTTCTTTTTGGAAATCCCTTTTGGCTCAAGGTAAAATGTAAAAAAAACAAATTAAACGGTGAAAATATTTTCAATTATTATTAAATTTATTAATTATTTAATATATTAATTATTAAATACAATAATTATAAAAATATATTTTATATAAATATATTAATTATTAAATATTTAGTCTATGTTTATTATGAAACATATTAATTATTAAATCATGAAACTAATTTAGTTATTAAATTACTTGTCAGATATATTAATTATGAAACTATTAAAATTACTACTGATTAAATTAATTATTAATTGATTTTACCTTGCTCTCCTATTCATTCAAATGAATTTTGGGAATTCTCTGGGCTGAACAATAGACCCCAAAGCCCCAAATTTGTTTTTCCCTGCCCTCGAGGCTCCTCCCTGGGGCTTTTGGGGCCAATTTCTGCGATTTCCCTTCCAGAGAAGAAGAGAGTGAAGGCGCTGCTGGGTGAGTGCCGCCCTTCCCTTCCCTTCCCTTCCCTTCCCTTCCCTTCCCTTCCCTTCCCTTCCCTTCCCTTCCCTTCCCTTCCCTTCCCTTCCCTTCCCTTCCCTTCCCTTCCCTTCCCTTCCCTTCCCTTCCCTTCCCTTCCCTTCCCTTCCCTTCCCTTCCCTTCCCTTCCCTTCCCTTCCCTTCCCTTCCCTTCCCTTCCCTTCCCTTCCCTTCCCTTCCCTTCCCTTCCCTTCCCTTCCCTTCCCTTCCCTTCCCTTCCCTTCCCTTCCCTTTCCATCCCTTCCCTGCCCTTCCCTGCCCTTCCCTGCCCTTTTTGCCTCCTTTTTCCTCTTTTTTCCTCTTTCCCCCCCTTTTCCCCCTTTCCCCCTCCCCCCTTTTTCCTCACTTTCTCCCCTTTCTTTCCCTTTTTCTTTTTTCCCTTTCACCCCTTTTTCCTTTTTCCCCCTTTTCTTCCCCTTCCCCCTTTTACCATTTTCCCCCTTTTTTCTCTTTTTTCCCCATTTTTCTCATTTCCCCCTTTTTTCTCTTTTTTTCCCCATTTTTCTCATTTCCCCTTTTCCTCCTTTTCACCTTTCCCCCTCTTTTTTTCCACTTCTTCCCTTTTTCCCATTTTCCCCATTTTTCCCTCTTTTTCCCCTTTCTCCCCACCCCTTTTTTCCCATCTCCTCCCCTTCCTTCCCCTTTTCCTTTTTCCCACTGTTTTTCTCCTTTTCTCCTTTTTTCCTTTTCCCCCTTTTTCCCATTTCCCCCTTTTTTCTCTTTTCCCCCTTTTTCTCATTTTCCCCTATTCGTCCTTTTCACCTTTTACCATTTTCCCCCTTTTTTCTCGTTTTCCCCCTTTTTCCCATTTCCCCCTTTTCCCTTTTTCTCTTTCCCCCTTTTCCCCTTCCCCCCTTTCTTCCCCTTTTGTCTTTTTTCCTCTTTCTCCCCCATTTTTCCTTTTTCCCCCTTCTTTTCCCCTTTTTTTCCTTTCTTCCCCATTTTCCCTCTTTCCTATTTCCCCCTTTATCTCCTTTTCCTTTTCTCCTTTTTTTTTCTCATTTTCCCCCTTTCTTCTCCTTTTTTACCTTTTCCCTTCCTCCCTCCCTTTCTTCCCCATTTTTCCCAGTTTTTCCCTTTTCCCTCCTTTTCCCCTTTTTTTCCCCTTTTTCCTTTTTTTCTCTTTTTTCTGCTTTTTCCCCTATTCCCCCTTTCAGTCTCCTTTTTCCTTTTCCCCCCTTTTCCTCCTTTTCCCCTTTTATTCCACTTCTTCCCTTCCCCCTTTCTTCCCCCCCTTTTTTTCCCATTTTCTCCCTTCCTTCCTTCCCCTTTTCATTTTTTCTCCTTTTTCCCTTTCCCCACTTTTTTCCCTTTTTCCCCCTTTTTCCAGTCTCTCTTCCCCTTTTCTTCCCCTTCCCCCTTTTTCCATTTTCCCCTTTTTTTCCCCTTTCCTGCCCTTTTTCTCATTTTCCCCTTTTCCCTTTCTTCCCCTTTTCCTCCTTTTCCCTTTTTTCTTTTCCCTCCTTTTGTTTCCCTTTTCCCCCCTTTTCTCTTCCCCCCCTTTTCCCTTTCCCCTCCCCATTTTTCCTTTTTTCCCTTCTTTTCCCCTTCCCCTTTCTTCCTCTTTTTTTCTCATTTTTCCCCATTTCCCCCTTCCTTCCATTTTTCCTTCTTTTTTCTCATTTTCCCCCTTTCTTCAGCTTTTTCCCTTTTTTACCTTTGCCCCATTTCCCCCCTTTCTTCCCCATTTTTCCCATTTTTTCCCTTTTCCCTCTTCCCTGCCCTTTTTGCCACTTTTTTCTCTTTTCCCTTTTTTCTCGTTTTCCTTTTTCCCCCTTTTTTCTCCTCTTCCCCCCACGCCTTTCTCCATTTTCCCCTTTTCTTCCCCTTTTCCTTTTCCCCTTTTTTTCTCATTTTCCCCCTTTCTTCCCCTTCTTTCCCATTTTTTACCTTTTCCCTCTTTCTTTCCACTTTTCTTTTTCCCCTTTTTCCCTTTTTCCCTTTTCCCCCTTTCTTTCCCCTTTTCCTCATTTTCCTTTTCCCCCCTTTTCCCCCCCTTTTTTCCATTTTTTGGTCTTTTTTCTCCTTTTCCCCCTTTTCCCTTTTTTCTCTTTTTTCCCCCATTTTTCCCTTTCCCCCCTTTCTTCCCCTCTCCCTTTTTCCCTTTTTCCCCTTTTCCCCCTTTTTCCTCCTTTTTCTCATTTTCCCGTTCTCCACTTTTTTCCCCTTCCCCCTTTTTACCCTTTTTCTCTTTTTCCCCCTTTCTTCCCCTTTTTCACCTTTCCCACCTTTTTTCCCCTTTTCCTTTTTCATCTTTTCTCTACTTTTCCCTTTTTTCCCCTTCCCCACTTTTTTCCCTTTTTCTCCCCTTTCCTCCCTTTCTCCCCCATTTTTCCTTTTTTCCCTTTTTCCCTCATTTTTTTTCCCTTTCCCCCTTTCTTCCCCTTCCCCCTTTTTCACTTTTCCCCTTTCCCCCCCCTTTTTTCCCCATTTCCCCTTTTTTCCCCATTTCCCCTTTTTTCCCCTTCCCCTTGGACAGGAACCTACAAACACCATCACTAACAAACCTCAAATTATTAACTATTAATAACTATTATTGAACATTATTAGATTAATATTTCTCCCTGTCCTTCCTTTGATTCCCAGATGGAGAAAAAGCCAAGAAACGAGAAGGTAAATCCCATTTTCAATCCCATTTCCTGACTTTTTATCCCTTTTTCCCAATGCTTTTCCCGCTGATATTTTCATTTTTTCATGGAATTTTCCCGTCACCTGTTCCCCTTTTTTCCTTTCCAGCAAAAATCCAATTCAAGCAACGCTTGGGTAAGAAACCTCCCATTCCATAAATCCGCATTTCCCCCAGCTTGGTTTAAAACATCCCAGGAATTCCGATTATTTCCCACATTTTCCCTGGAATTTGGGGCTGATTCCTCCAGGGAGGGGAATTTCCTGCAGTTCCAAACTTGGGGGGAAAACGGGAAAATCCCACAAAAGTGACGGGAAAAACTTTTCCTTTCAGGTCAGCTGAAAGCCGAGCTGGGTAAGTGCGGAAAACTCGGGAATGCCCAAATTCCCGGGAATACCCAAATTCCCAGGAAAAACTCGGGAATACCAAAATTATTCCTGGGAAAACCTCGGGAATGCCCAGATTCCCATGAATACCCAAATTCCCGGGAAAATCAAATTCATGGGAAAACCACGGGAAGACCCAAATTCCTGGAAAAACCTCAGGAACACCCAAATTCCCAGGAAAATCAAATCCCCAGGAAAACCTCAGGAACACCCAAATCCCCAGGAAAACCTCAGGAATGCACAAATTCCCAGGAAAAGCTCGGGAATACCCAAATTATTCCTGGGAAAACCTTGGGAATGCCCAAATTCCCGGGATTTGGGGGAGATTAAATGGGAATTCTGGAGGAGAAAAGGATGGAATTCCTCCGTGAAAATCGGAATTCCCGTTTTTTTCTGCTTCTCGCAGATTTCTGGGAAGCGCGGAGCCACGCGGGTGAGTGGAGCGAGCTCGGGGATTTGGGGATTTGGGGATTTGGGGAATTTGGGGAATTTGGGGAATTCAGGGATTGGGAAATTTGGGGATTCAAAGATTTGGGGATTTGGGGAATTTGGGGGTTCAGGAATTCGGGGATTTGGGGATTCAGGGATTGGGAAATTTGGGGATTTGAGGTTTTGGGGGTTCGGGAATTTGGGAATTTGGAGGTTCAGGGATTTGGGGAGTCAGGGATTCAGGGACTGGGAAATTCGGGGACTTGGGGATAGGGAGATTCAGGAATTTGGGGATTCAGGGGTTCAGGAATTTGGGTATTCAGGGATTCAGGAATTCGGGGATTTGGGGGTTCAGGAATTTGGGGGTTCAGGGATTCGGGAGTTCCGGGATTCAGGAATTCAGGGTTTCAGGGATTCAGGGATTTGGGGGTTCAGGGATTCGGGAGTT
>NC_082356.1:16713481-16789725 GCF_027477595.1 Haemorhous mexicanus
AATTTCGGAATTTGGGGATTCTCGGGATGTTGGGATTTGGGGTTTGGGGATTCTGGGATTCCAGGTTTTGGGGTTTCTGTGATTTGGAGATTTTGGGATTCAGGGATTACAGGATTTGGGGATTCAGGGATTCCGGAATTTGGGGAATTCTGGGATTCCAAGATTCAGGGTTTCTGTGATTTGGGAGATTCTGGGATTCCAGGATTCAGGGTTTCTCTGATTTGGGGAATTCTGGGATTCCAGGATTCAGGGTTTCTCTGATTTGGGGGATTCTGGGATTCAGGGATTCTGCGAATCCCTTCTCCCGGGAATGCCCCGATCCCTGAGGGGATCCCTCCGTCCCCGCAGCTCCGGTGGCGCTGGATCCCGAGGCGCGGCTCCTGGATCTCGGGGACGCGCGGGATCCGTTCCCGCTGGCGGCGCTGGTGGCGCGGGACGCGCTGGGAGCCGGGAAGGGCTACTGGGAGGTGGAGCTGGGCCAGCAGCGGAGCTGGGCGCTGGGCGTGCTGCGGGACCCCCCCGACCCCCGGGACCCCCGGGACCCCCGGGATCCCCCGTGGCTCTGGGCTCTCTGCTCGTCCCAGGGCCGCCTCTTCTCCGCCAGCCGCGCTCTCGGGAACCACCCCCGGGATCTCTCGGTGCTCGGGGACCACCCCCGGGATCTCTCGGTGCTCGGGACCCATCCCCGGGATCTCTCGGTGCTCGGGGACCACCCCCGGGATCTCTCGGTGCTCGGGGACCACCCCCGGGATCTCTCGGTGCTCGGGACCCACCCCCGGGATCTCTCGGTGCTCGGGACCCATCCCCGGGATCTCTCGGTACTCGGGAACCACCCCCGGGATCTCTCGGTGCTCGGGGACCACCCCCGGGATCTCTCGGTGCTCGGGGACCACCCCCGGGATCTCTCGGTGCTCGGGGACCACCCCCGGGATCTCTCGGTGCTCGGGAACCACCCCCGGGATCTCTCGGTGCTCGGGACCCACCCCCGGGATCTCTCGGTGCTCGGGACCCATCCCCGGGATCTCTCGGTACTCGGGAACCACCCCCGGGATCTCTCGGTGCTCGGGGACCACCCCCGGGATCTCTCGGTGCTCGGGGACCACCCCCGGGATCTCTCGGTGCTCGGGGACCATCCCCGGGATCTCTCGGTGCTCGGGGTGCTCCTGGACCGGGAGAAGGCGCGGCTGGAATTCTACGACGCAGAGAGGAGGGAGCGGCTGGCCGGGATCTCCCTGGGGGATCCCCCGGAGCACCGGAATCCACTGGCCGAGAGATCCCGGGGGGATCCCCCGGAGCACCGGGATCCGCCGGCCGGGATCGCTCTCGGGGATCCCCCGGAGCACCGGGATCCGCCGGCCGGGATCTCCCTGGGGGATCCCCCGGAGCACCGGGATCCGCCGGCCGGGATCGCTCTCGGGGATCCCCCGGAGCACCGGGATCCGCCGGCTGGGATGGCCCTCGGGGATCCCCCGGAGCACCGGGATCCACTGGCCAGGATCGCTCTCGGGGATCCCCCTGAGCACCGGGATCCGCCGGCCGGGATCTCCCCGGGAAGGCTCTTCCCGTTCGTGTCCCGAGGGGAGCGGGGCGCGCTCAGGATCCGCCCGGTGCCGGTGCCGGTGCCGGTGCCGGTGCCGGTGCCGGTGCCGGTGCCGGTGCCGGTGCCGGGGCCGCTCTGAACCGCCGGGACCGGGGAAGGCGCCGTGGGAAGGGCGTTCCATAAGTCTGGAATAGAACGTGAAATGGGAGCGGTGCTGTTGGCGAGGGAGCTCAGAAAATACAAGCGGGAATAAGCAAAAATAATTTAAATATAATTAAATTTAATTAATAAATAAAATTTTAAAATAGTAAAAGAAAATTAAATTAAAATACATTTTAAGAATAAAATAAAATTAAACAAAATAAAATAAAATTATAAAATAAATGAAATTGAATACAAATATAATTAAATTAAATTAAATTAAATTTTTAAATAAAATAAATTATTAAAAATTTAGAAGAAAAAAGAAAAGAAAAAAGAAAAGAAAGAAAAGAAAAGAAAAGAAAAGAAAAGAAAAGAAAAGAAAAGAAAAGAAAAGAAAAGAAAAGAAAAGAAAAGAAAAGAAAAGAAAAGAAAAGAAAAGAAAAGAAAAGAAAAGAAAAGAAAAGAAGAAAAAAGAAAAGAAAAGAAAAGAAAAGAAAAGAAAAGAAAAGAAAAGAAAAGAAAAGAAAAGAAAAGAAAAGAAAAGAAAAGAAAAGAAAAGAAAAGAAAAGAAAAGAAAAGAAAAGAAAAGAAAAGAAAAGAAAGAAGAAAAGAAAAGAAAAGAAAAAAGAAAAGGTCAAATTCTCCCAGACAGGTTTTGTTGTTGTTGTTGTTGTTGTTTTTGGGGAGTTTTGGGGTTTTTTATGAAGAAATTAATTAAATTTGCTTTAAACGAAAAAATCCAATTGCAGTTCTGAGAACTTTTCCTTTAAACTTCGGCTCACAGAATTTGTGGCAGGGAAAGGAGTAAAGGGGGAGTCTGGCCCAAAATTGGAGTTTATTTGGCCTTTTTCTCCTGCTCCGCAGAATTCTTTTTTCCTCAAATCCACCAGGAGTGAGTTCTCCTGGATGAAACCCAACATTTTATCGATTTTCTAGGGGAAAAAACTATTTTCACCGATTTTCCTGAAAAAAAAACCAAATTTTCACCGATTTTCCTGAAAAAAAAACCAATTTTTCACCGATTTTCCTGAAAAAAAACCCCCAATTTTCACCAATGTTCCGGGATTAAAAAAAAAAAAAAACAATTTTCACTGATTTGCCTGGAAAAAAAAAACCAATTTTCAACAAATTTCTGGGAAAAAAACCCCCATTTTTCACCGATTTTCCTGAAAAAATCCCACTTTTCACCAATTTTCCTGGATTAAAAAAAAAAATATTTCACTGAATTTCCTGGACAAAACCCCAATTTTTACCAATTTTCCTGGAAGAAAAACAATTTTCACTGATTTGCCTGAAAAAAAGCCTCATTTTTACTAAATTTTCCTGGAAAAAACACAATTTTTACCGATTTTCCGAGAAAAAAACCCAATTTTTCATCCTCCGCATCAGGCCCCGCCTCCTCAACCTTCTCGCACTTCCATTGGCTCTCGGTGCTGTCAATCACACAACACACCCAGCCCTTTCTAGGGGCGTGGCCTCCCTCCCTTGCACCGCTTATTTGCCGCATCCCGCTTTTCCATTGGCTGTCCCCGCTGTCAATCCACCCCGAGCTTCCCGCCCCCAGCCCGCCGAGTGGGCGTGGCCTCCAAGTAATTGACAGCGCGCTGGCCCAATGAGGGGCGGAGCCTCGCCGCCTCCCCCACGTACGGCGGGGCCGGGGGGGGGAATTTGGGGAGGGGGGAGAAATTTGGGGCCCTCGGGACCCCCCGGGACCCCCCGGGACCCCCGGGAGCCCTCGGGGGCGGGGCCAGGCCCGGCCGCTCCCGCTCTTTGTGTCGGCGAGCGGCGGGCGCGGGGCCGGGCCCGGCTCGGGGGGGCCGCGGGAGGGACCCCCAGGTTTGGATGGGGAGGGAGGGGCTGAGGACCCCCGGGTTTGGGGGGCGGGGGGCGGCACCCCCCGTCTGGAGGGGCTGCAGGGCTGGGAGGGGCCGGGGCGGCTGGAAATGGGGGGGGGCGGGGCAGGACCCTCGGTCGGGGGGGGCTGCGGGACCCCCAGGGTGGGGAGGGGCTGGGGGTCCCCCAGGATTTGGGGGTGGGGGGCAGCACCCCAAGTCTGGGAGGGCCGGGGGGAATGGGAGGGGCCGGCGGGGATGTGGGACCCCCGGGGTTGGGGGGGCCGCGGGTCCGGGAGGAGGTCGGGACCCCCAGGGTTGGGGAGGGGGCTTCAGGGCGGGGAGGGGGGTTGAGGACCCCCAGGGTTGGGGAGGGGGCTTCAGGGCGGGGAGGGGGGTTGGGGACCCCCAGAGTTGGGGGGGGCTGCGGGGTCGGGAGGGGTCTGCGGGACCACCGGGTGGGGGGGGGGGCTACAGGGTCGGGACCCCGGTCTGGGGGGCTCGGGACCGCAGTTCCGGGGTGGGGGGGCGCATGACAAAGGTCGGCGGGTTTGGAGGTTAATTTGGGGAGGGGGGTCCCCAATGAAGGGGGGGTTTGTAAAGCCAGGCTGGGAATTGGGGGGGGGGGGGTCTTTCCTTCATCCCCCCGTCCCCTCCCCCTCCCTCCCCAGACCCACCGCGGGGCAGGATGGAGCCGCCCCCTCCCCGCCCGCTCTGGCGACCCCCGGAGGCGACCCCCGCGCACGCCGGCGGTCCCGGGGGCTCGGGCACGGAGCAGCGGCGGCTCCGGTTCCGGCAGTTCCGCTACCAGGAGGCGGCGGGGCCGCGGGACGTGTGGCGGCGGCTGCGGGAGCTGTCGCGGCGCTGGCTGCGGCCCGAGGAGCGCAGCAAGGAGCAGATCATGGAGCTGCTGGTGCTCGAGCAGTTCCTGAGCATCCTGCCCGAGGACATCCAGAGCTGGGTCTGGGTGCGCCACCCCGAGTCCTGCGCGCAGGCCGTGGCGCTGGCCGAGAGCTTCCAGCTGGCCCGGGAGGAGCCCGAGGGGATTTGGGAGCAGCAGGTGGGAGAGGGTCCGGGTTTTGGGGTGCTGGGCCCGAACTGGGAATTACTGGTCCTTCCCTGTGTTCCTCCCACTCCAAACCATCCCTGCTGTGGGATTCTGAGCTCGCTCCCCGGGAAAAAGAAAAACAAAATTGAGCCTGGAAAGGGGGTGCCTGAATCCCCCTGGCAGCTTTGTGGGGTTCAGGATGTGAGCAGGTGGGAGCAGGTCTGGATTTTGGGGTGCTGGCCCCCAAATTGGAATTATTGGTCCTCCCCCTGTATTCCTCCCACTCCATCCCATCCCTGCTGTGGGAATCTGAGCTCATTCCCGAGGAAAACCCCCAAAACTGAGGCTGGAAAGGGGGTGGTGGGTGCCTAAATCCTCTTGGAAGAGGTGGGAGCAGGTCTGGGTCTGGGCTTCCGAGAGGGAGTTTGGGGGAATTCCCCCAAATTTGGAATAATTTGTTCCCCCCTTATGTTCCTCCCACTCTGTCCTATCCCTGATCATTTCCAAGAAAAGAAAACCAAAACTGAGGCTGGAAAGGGGGTGATGGGTGCCTAAATCCCCTTGGCAGCTTTTTGGGGCACCCAAAACCCTTTTGGGGATCTCCAGCACCCAAATTCCCTCAGGAGCTTTTGGGGGTCCTGGGAACCCCAAACCCTCTGGGCATCCCCAGCACCCAAAACCCTTTCAGAGCTTTTGGGGGTCCCCAGCACCCAAATCCCCTCGGGGGTCCCCAAACCCTCTCAGAGTTTTGGGGTGCCCAGACCCCCTCGGGGGTCCCCAAACCCTCTCAGAGTTTTGGGGTGCCCAGACCCCCTCGGGGGTCCCCAAACCCTCTCAGAGTTTTTGGGGTGCCCAAATCCCCTCGGGGATCCCCAAACCCTCTCAGAGTTTTGGGGTGCCCAAATCCCCTCGGGGATCCCCAAACCCTTTCAGAGTTCTGGGGGTGCCCAAATCCCCTCGGGGGATCCCCAAACCCTTTCAGAGTTTTGAGGTGCCCAGACCCCCTCGGGGGATCCCCAAACCCTCTCAGAGTTTTGGGGTGCCCAAATCCCCTCGGGGATCCCCAAACCCTCTCAGAGTTTTTGGGGTGCCCAAATCCCCTCGGGGATCCCCAAACCCTCTCAGAGTTTTGGGGTGCCCAGACCCCCTCGGGGGTCCCCAAACCCTCTCAGAGTTTTGGGGTGCCCAGACCCCCTCGGGGGATCCCCAAACCCTCTCAGAGTTTTGGGGGTGCCCAAATCCCCTCGGGGGATCCCCAAACCCTTTCAGAGCTTTTGGGGTGCCCAAATCCCCTCGGGGGATCCCCAAACCCTCTCAGAGTTTTGGGGTGCCCAAATCCCCTCGGGGGTCCCCAAACCCTTTCAGAGTTTTGGGGTGCCCAAATCCTCTTGGGGGATCCCCAAACCCTCTCAGAGTTTGGGGGTGCCCAGACCCCCTCGGCAGCTCCGTGTCCCCCAGGTGACCGTGCGGGTGAAGCTGGAGGACCTGGAGGACCCTGGAGCTCTGGGGGTCCCCCCGAGCCCCCCGTCGGAGCCGCCCCGGGAGGAGGCGGCCGAGGAGGAGGAGGAGGAGGAGCCGGGGGAAGGAGGTACCGGGCTGGGGGCGGGAAAACCCCAAAAACGGGGTGGGGGAGCTGCTGGGACCCCAAAATCATCTCAGCAGCCCCAGAAATCATCCCGGGGGGTCAGGGTGGTCTGAGTGGAGCCCAAACCCAAATCCTGGGGTCAAAACCATCTCAATGCAGCCAAAACCCAAATCTTGGGGTCAAAACCCCAAATTTTGGGATCAAAAACCATCTCAATGGAACAAAAACTCAAATCCTGGGTCAAAAACCCCGAATCCTTGGGTCAAAATCCATCTCAATGGACCAAAAGCCCAAATCCTGAGGTCAAAAACAACCTCAGTAGATCACAAACCCAAATCCCAAATACTGGATCAAAACCCCAAATCCTTGGGTCAAAATCCATCTCAATGGACTAAAAACCCAAATCTTCAGGTCAAAAACCCAAATCCTGGGGTCAAAAACCATCTCAGGGGACCAAAACCCAAATCCTGGGGTCAAAAACCCCATTGTTGGGGTCAGAAATAATCTCAGTGGTCCAAAAACCCAAATTCTGCATCAAAAACCCCAATCCTGAGGTCAAAAAGCACCTCAGTGGAGCCAAGACCCAAATCTTGGGGTCAAACCCCCAAATTTTGGGGTCAAAACCCCAAAACCCATCCCTTTGGGCGTAAACCCAGCTCCTTGGGACAAAAATGAACTTTTTGGGGTCAAAACCATCTCCTTGGGTCAAAATCATCTCAGAGATTATGGGCTTCATCTCCATGGGCTCCAAACCATCTCCAGGGGCTCCAAACCATCTCCAGGGGGCTCCAAACCATCTCAGGGGGCTCCAAACCATCTCAGAGGGCTCCAAACCATCTCCAGGGGGCTCCAAACCATCTCAGGGGGCTCCAAACCATCTCAGAGGGCTCCAGACCATCTCAGAGGGCTCCAAACCATCTCAGGGGGCTCCAAACCATCTCAGGGGGCTCCAAACCATCTCCATGGGCTCCAAACCATCTCAGGGGGCTCCAAACCATCTCAGGGGGCTCCAAACCATCTCCATGAGCTCCAAACCATCTCCTTGGGCTCCAAACCATCTCAGGGGGCTCCAAACCATCTCCATGGGCTCCAAACCATCTCAGGGGGCTCCAAACCATCTCAGGGGGCTCCAAACCATCTCCATGAGCTCCAAACCATCTCCAGGGGCTCCAAACCATCTCAGGGGGCTCCAAACCATCTCAGAGGGCTCCAAACCATCTCAGAGGGCTCCAAACCATCTCAGGGGGCTCCAAACCATCTCCAGGGGGCTCCAAACCATCTCCAGGGGGCTCCAAACCATCTCAGAGGGCTCCAAACCATCTCCTTGGGCTCCAAACAATCTCAGAGGGCTCCAGACCATCTCAGGGGGCTCCAAACCATCTCCAGGGGCTCCAAACCATCTCAGAGGGCTCCAAACCATCTCAGGGGGCTCCAAACCATCTCAGGGGGCTCCAAACCATCTCAGGGGGCTCCAAACCATCTCAGAGGGCTCCAAACCATCTCCTTGGGCTCCAAACCATCTCAGAGGGCTCCAAACCATCTCCAGGGGCTCCAAACCATCTCAGAGGGCTCCAAACCATCTCAGAGGGCTCCAAACCATCTCAGGGGGCTCCAAACCATCTCAGGGGGCTCCAAACCATCTCAGAGGGCTCCAAACCATCTCCTTGGGCTCCAAACCATCTCAGGGGGCTCCAAACCATCTCAGAGGGCTCCAAACCATCTCAGGGGGCTCCAAACCATCTCAGGGGGCTCCAAACCATCTCAATGGGCTCCAAACCATCCCAGAGGGCTCCAAACCATCTCCAGGGGCTCCAAACCATCTCAGGGGGCTCCAAACCATCTCCAGGGGCTCCAAACCATCACCAGAGGCTCCAAACCATCTCAGGGGGCTCCAAACCATCTCAGAGGGCTCCAAACCATCTCAGGGGGCTCCAAACCATCTCAGGGGCTCCAAACCATCTCCATGGGCTCCAAACCATCTCCATGGGCTCCAAACCATCTCCAGGGGGCTCCAAACCATCTCAGGGGGCTCCAAACCATCTCCATGGGCTCCAAACCATCTCCAGGGGGCTCCAAACCATCTCAGAGGGCTCCAAACCATCTCCTTGGGCTCCAAACAATCTCAGAGGGCTCCAAACCATCTCAGGGGGCTCCAAACCATCTCCAGGGGCTCCAAACCATCTCAGAGGGCTCCAAACCATCTCCATGGGCTCCAAACCATCTCAGAGGGCTCCAAACCACCTCAGGGGGCTCCAAACCATCTCAGGGGGCTCCAAACCATCTCAGGGGGCTCCAAACCATCTCAGAGGGCTCCAAACCATCTCCAGGGGCTCCAAACCATCTCAGGGGCTCCAGACCATCTCAGAGGGCTCCAAACCATCTCAGGGGGCTCCAAACCATCTCAGAGGGCTCCAAACCATCTCCATGGGCTCCAAACCATCTCAGGGGGCTCCAAACCATCTCAGGGGGCTCCAAACCATCTCAGGGGGCTCCAAACCATCTCAATGGGCTCCAAACCATCCCAGAGGGCTCCAAACCATCTCCAGGGGCTCCAAACCATCTCAGGGGGCTCCAAACCATCTCCAGGGGCTCCAAACCATCACCAGAGGCTCCAAACCATCTCAGGGGGCTCCAAACCATCTCAGGGGGCTCCAAACAATCTCAGAGGGCTCCAAACCATCTCAGGGGGCTCCAAACCATCTCCAGGGGCTCCAAACCATCTCAGAGGGCTCCAAACCATCTCAGGGGGCTCCAAACCATCTCAGGGGGCTCCAAACCATCTCAGGGGGCTCCAAACCATCTCAGAGGGCTCCAAACCATCTCCAGGGGCTCCAAACCATCTCCTTGGGCTCCAAACAATCTCAGAGGGCTCCAAACCATCTCAGGGGGCTCCAAACCATCTCCAGGGGCTCCAAACCATCTCAGAGGGCTCCAAACCATCTCAGGGGGCTCCAAACCATCTCAGGGGGCTCCAAACCATCTCAGGGGGCTCCAAACCATCTCAGAGGGCTCCAAACCATCTCCAGGGGCTCCAAACCATCTCAGGGGCTCCAGACCATCTCAGAGGGCTCCAAACCATCTCAGGGGGCTCCAAACCATCTCAGAGGGCTCCAAACCATCTCAATGGGCTCCAAACCATCTCCATGGGCTCCAAACCATCTCAGGGGGCTCCAAACCATCTCCAGGGGGCTCCAAACCATCTCCATGGGCTCCAAACCATCTCCATGGGCTCCAAACCATCTCCTTGGGCTCCAAACCATCTCCATGGGCTCCAAACCATCTCAGGGGGCTCCAAACCATCTCAGAGGGCTCCAAACCATCTCAGGGGGCTCCAAACCATCTCAGGGGGCTCCAAACCATCTCCAGGGGCTCCAAACCATCTCAGGGGGCTCCAAACCATCTCAGAGGGCTCCAAACCATCTCAGGGGCTCCAAACCATCTCCTTGGGCTCCAAACCATCTCCATGGGCTCCAAACCATCTCCATGGGCTCCAAACCATCTCAGGGGGCTCCAAACCATCTCAGGGGGCTCCAAACCATCTCAATGGGCTCCAAACCATCTCAATGGGCTCCAAACCATCCCAGAGGGCTCCAAACCATCTCCAGGGGCTCCAAACCATCTCAGGGGGCTCCAAACCATCTCCAGGGGCTCCAAACCATCACCAGAGGCTCCAAACCATCTCAGGGGGCTCCAAACCATCTCCAGGGGGCTCCAAACCATCTCAGGGGGCTCCAAACCATCTCCAGGGGCTCCAAACCATCTCAGAGGGCTCCAAACCATCTCCTTGGGCTCCAAACCATCTCAGGGGGCTCCAAACCATCTCAGAGGGCTCCAAACCATCTCAGGGGGCTCCAAACCATCTCAGGGGCTCCAAACCATCTCAGGGGGCTCCAAACCATCTCCATGGGCTCCAAACCATCTCAGGGGCTCCAAACCATCTCAGGGGGCTCCAAACCATCTCCATGGGCTCCAAACCATCTCCATGGGCTCCAAACCATCTCCAGGGGGCTCCAAACCATCTCCAGGGGGCTCCAAACCATCTCAGAGGGCTCCAAACCATCTCCTTGGGCTCCAAACAATCTCAGAGGGCTCCAAACCATCTCAGGGGGTCCAAACCATCTCCAGGGGCTCCAAACCATCTCAGAGGGCTCCAAACCATCTCAGGGGGCTCCAAACCATCTCCAGGGGCTCCAAACCATCTCAGAGGGCTCCAAACCATCTCAGGGGGCTCCAAACCATCTCAGGGGGCTCCAAACCATCTCAGGGGGCTCCAAACCATCTCAGAGGGCTCCAAACCATCTCCAGGGGGCTCCAAACCATCTCCATGGGCTCCAAACCATCTCCAGGGGCTCCAAACCATCTCAGGGGGCTCCAAACCATCTCAGGGGGCTCCAAACCATCTCAGGGGGCTCCAAACCATCTCAGAGGGCTCCAAACCATCTCCAGGGGCTCCAAACCATCTCCTTGGGCTCCAAACAATCTCAGAGGGCTCCAAACCATCTCAGGGGGCTCCAAACCATCTCCAGGGGCTCCAAACCATCTCAGAGGGCTCCAAACCATCTCAGGGGGCTCCAAACCATCTCAGGGGGCTCCAAACCATCTCAGGGGGCTCCAAACCATCTCAGAGGGCTCCAAACCATCTCCAGGGGGCTCCAAACCATCTCCATGGGCTCCAAACCATCTCCATGGGCTCCAAACCATCTCCTTGGGCTCCAAACCATCTCCATGGGCTCCAAACCATCTCAGGGGGCTCCAAACCATCTCAGAGGGCTCCAAACCATCTCAGGGGGCTCCAAACCATCTCAGGGGGCTCCAAACCATCTCCAGGGGCTCCCAACCATCTCAGGGGGCTCCAAACCATCTCAGAGGGCTCCAAACCATCTCCTTGGGCTCCAAACCATCTCCTTGGGCTCCAAACCATCTCAGAGGGCTCCAAACCATCTCCAGGGGCTCCAAACCATCTCCATGGGCTCCAAACCATCTCCATGGGCTCCAAACCATCTCAGGGGGCTCCAAACCATCTCAGAGGGCTCCAAACCATCTCAGAGGGCTCCAAACCATCTCAGGGGGCTCCAAACCATCTCAGGGGGCTCCAAACCATCTCAATGGGCTCCAAACCATCCCAGAGGGCTCCAAACCATCTCCAGGGGCTCCAAACCATCTCAGGGGGCTCCAAACCATCTCAGAGGGCTCCAAACCATCTCAGGGGGCTCCAAACCATCTCAGGGGGCTCCAAACCATCTCCAGGGGCTCCAAACCATCACCAGAGGCTCCAAACCATCTCAGGGGGCTCCAAACCATCTCCAGGGGGCTCCAAACCATCTCAGGGGGCTCCAAACCATCTCAGGGGGCTCCAAACCATCTCAGGGGGCTCCAAACCATCTCAGAGGGCTCCAAACCATCTCAGGGGGCTCCAAACCATCTCAGGGGCTCCAAACCATCTCCAGGGGCTCCAAACCATCTCAGAGGGCTCCAAACCATCTCCATGGGCTCCAAACCATCTCAGAGGGCTCCAAACCATCTCAGGGGGCTCCAAACCATCTCCATGGGCTCCAAACCATCTCAGGGGGCTCCAAACCATCTCAGGGGGCTCCAAACCATCTCCATGGGCTCCAAACCATCTCAGGGGGCTCCAAACCATCTCAGGGGGCTCCAAACCATCTCCTTGGGCTCCAAACCATCTCAGGGGGCTCCAAACCATCTCAGAGGGCTCCAAACCATCTCAGGGGGCTCCAAACCATCTCCAGGGGCTCCAAACCATCTCCATGGGCTCCAAACCATCTCAGGGGGCTCCAAACCATCTCCATGAGCTCCAAACCATCTCAGGGGGCTCCAAACCATCTCAGGGGCTCCAAACCATCTCCATGGGCTCCAAACCATCTCCATGGGCTCCAAACCATCTCCAGGGGGCTCCAAACCATCTCAGAGGGCTCCAAACCATCTCCTTGGGCTCCAAACCATCTCAGGGGGCTCCAAACCATCTCAGAGGGCTCCAAACCATCTCAGGGGGCTCCAAACCATCTCCAGGGGCTCCAAACCATCTCAGAGGGCTCCAAACCATCTCAGGGGGCTCCAAACCATCTCAGAGGGCTCCAAACCATCTCCAGGGGCTCCAAACCATCTCCAGGGGCTCCAAACCATCTCAGGGGCTCCAGACCATCTCAGAGGGCTCCAAACCATCTCAGGGGGCTCCAAACCATCTCAGAGGGCTCCAAACCATCTCCATGGGCTCCAAACCATCTCCATGGGCTCCAAACCATCTCAGGGGGCTCCAAACCATCTCAGGGGGCTCCAAACCATCTCAGGGGGCTCCAAACCATCTCCAGGGGCTCCAAACCATCTCCATGGGCTCCAAACCATCTCCATGGGCTCCAAACCATCTCAGAGGGCTCCAAACCATCTCCATGGGCTCCAAACCATCTCCAGGGGCTCCAAACCATCTCAGGGGGCTCCAAACCATCTCAGGGGGCTCCAAACCATCTCCTTGGGCTCCAAACCATCTCAGAGGGCTCCAAACCATCTCAGGGGGCTCCAAACCATCCCAGAGGGCTCCAAACCATCTCAGGGGGCTCCAAACCATCTCAGGGGGCTCCAAACCATCTCAGAGGGCTCCAAACCATCTCAGGGGGCTCCAAACCATCTCCAGGGGCTCCAAACCATCTCCTTGGGCTCCAAACCATCTCAGGGGGCTCCAAACCATCTCCATGGGCTCCAAACCATCTCCATGGGCTCCAAACCATCTCCTTGGGCTCCAAACCATCTCCTTTGGGTCTTACCCCCCCGAGTGGATCTCCAGCCTCACCCTTCTCCCAGTGACCCCCTCCTGGGAGGATCTGGGGGTCCGCGGTGGGAGCCGGACCCTCCCCACCCCCGTGTGGGCGCGGCCTGGCCGGAGCCGGACGCTCCCCATGGGAACCACCCCCGCACCTTCTCCTCCCCCCGCAGGTCCCGCCACCACCCCGGAGCTGCCCCTTCCCCACCCGCAGCACCCCCAGACCCCCCGGCCAGGGCCCCCCCAGAGGCGCCAACCCCGGCGAGACCCCCGCGGGGCCGGGGGCGGCGCGGGGACCCCTCCGGCGCGGCCGTTCCCCTGCGGGCAGTGCGGGAAGAGCTTCGGGCGCCTGACGCACCTGCGGACGCACGAGCGGACGCACACCGGGGCGAAGCCGTTCGGCTGCGGGCAGTGCGGGAAGCGCTTCGGCCACCTGAGCACGCTGACCACGCACCGGCGGCTGCACACGGGCGAGCGGCCCTACCCCTGCGGCGCCTGCGGCAAGAGCTTCACCAACCCCTCGGACCTCCGCAAGCACCGGCGCTCGCACACGGGCGAGCGGCCCTACCCGTGCCCGGCGTGCGGCAAGCGCTTCAGCCAGCAGTCCAACCTGAGCATGCACCGCCGCAGCCACACGCAGGAGCGGCCCTACCCCTGCGGCGCCTGCGGCAAGAGCTTCAAGTACCTGGCGGACCTGACGGTGCACGAGCGCTCGCACACGGGCGAGCGGCCCTTCCCCTGCGGCCACTGCGGCAAGAGCTTCAGCAACAAGTCCTCGCTGGCCCGGCACGCGCGGATCCACGCCCGGGCGGCCGCCAGGGACAAGTGAGGGAGGCGGGGGCTGGGGGGGCTCGGGGCTGGGGGGCGCGGTGGTGGTGGTGGTGGTGGGCCGGGGCGCTGGAGGTGGGAGCACTGTGGTGGCCCCAGGGCCCCAGGACTGCTGGTCAAACATGGATGAGGATGGATGTGGGCTGGTGTTTGATGTCTCCCATCACCTGGTGGCTCCATGATCCCATCCCAGCTCCCAGAGGTCCAACATGGGTGGGACTGATGTCCCTCAGGAGCTGGTGGCCCCAGGGCTGTCCTGAGGTGGTTCAAACATGGATGAGGATGGACGCGGGCTGGTGTTTGATGTCTCCCATCGCCTGGTGGCTCCATGATCCCATTCCCAGCTCCCAGAGGTCCAGCATGGATGGTGCAGTGTCCCCCATGACCTGGTGGCTCCGTGATCCCATTCCCAGCTCCCAGAGGTCCAGCATGTGTGGGATGGATGTCCCTCAGGAGCTGGTGGCTTCCATGATCCCATTCTCTGCTCCCAGATATCCCACATGGGTGGTGGGATGTCCCCCATGACCTGGTGGCTTCAGGATTCTCCTGAGGTGGTTCAAACATGGATGAGGATGGACGTGGGCTGGTGTTTGATGTCTCCCATCACCTGGTGGCTCCGTGATCCCATTCCCAGCTCCCAGAGGTCCACCATGGGTGGGATGGATGTCCCTCAGGAGCTGGTGGCCCCAGGGCTGTCCTGAGGTGGTTCAAACATGGATGAGGATGGACGTGGGCTGGTGTTTGATGTCTCCCATCACCTGGTGGCTCCGTGGTCCTGTTCCCTGATCCCAGATATCCCACATGGCTGGTGGGATGTCCCCCATTTTCTGGTGGCTCCGTGATCCCATTCCCTGCTCCCAGAGGTCCAACAGTGGTGATGGGATATCTCCCATTTCCTGGTGGCTCCATGATCCTGTTCCCTGCTCCCAGCAATCCCACATGGCTGGTGGGGCATCCCCCATGACCTGGTGGCTCCGTGATCCCATTCCCTGATCCCAGCAATCCCACATGGCTGGTGGGATGTCTCCCATGGCCTGGTGGCTCTGTGATCCCATTCTCTGCTCCCCAAGATCCAGCAGGGCTGGTGGGACCATGGCTGATGGGCCCCATGAGCCTGGTGGCTCCAGACCTTGGCTCCCTGGTGCTGGAGGTGGGAGCGCTGTGGTGTCCCCAGGACTGTCCTGAGGTGATTCAAACATGGATGAGGATGGACGTGGGCTGGTGTTTGATGTCTCCCATCACCTGGTGGCTCTGTGATCCCATTCCCAGCTCCCAGAGGTTCAGCATGTGTGGTGCAGTGTCCCCCATGACCTGGTAGCTCCATGATCCTGTTCCCTGATCCCAGCAATCCCACATGGGTGGAAGGACATCCCCCATGACCTGGTAGCTCTGTGATCCTGTTCCCTGATCCCAGCAATCCCACATGGGTGGTGGGACATCCCCCATGACCTGGCGGCTTCAGGATTCTCCTGAGGTGGTTCAAACATGGATGAGGATGGACGCGGGCTGGTGTTTGATGTCTCCCATGACCTGGTGGCTCCACAATCCCATTCCCAGCTCCCAGAGGTCCAACAGTGGTGCTGGGACATCCCCCATCACCTGGTGGCTCCGTGATCCCATTCCCTGCTCACAGATATCCCACAGGGTGGTGGGACATCCCCCATTTCCTGTGGCTCCATGATCCCATTCCCTGATCCCAGATATCCCACAAGGCTGGTGGGATGTCCCCCATTTCCTGGTGGCTCCGTGATCCCATTCCCTGCTCCCAGCAATCCCACATGGGTGGTGGGGCATCCCCCATGACCTGGTGGCTTCAGGATTCTCCTGTGGTGGTTCAAACATGGATGAGGATGGATGGGAGCTGGTGTTTGATGTCCCCCATGACCTGGTGATTTCCATGATCCCATTCCCAGCTCCCAGAGGTCCAACAGTGGTGATGGGACATCCCCCATGGCCTGGTGGCTCCGTGATCCCATTCCCTGCTCACAGAGTTCCAGCACAGGTGGTGTGATGTCCCCCATGACCTGGTGACGTCCATGATCCCATTCCCAGCTCCAGAAGGTGCAACAGTGGTGATGGGATGTCCCCCATGACCTGGTGGCTCCGTGATCCCATCCCAGCTCCCAGAGGTCCACCATGGGTGGGATGGATGTCCCTCAGGAGCTGGTGGCCCCAGGGCTGTCCTGAGGTGGTTCAAACATGGATGAGGATGGACGTGGGCTGGTGTTTGATGTCCCCCATGACATGGTGGTAACATGATCCTGTTCCCTGATCCCAGGTATCCCACATGGGTGGTGGGATGTCCCCCATTTCCTGGTGGCTCCGTGATCCCATTCCCTGCTCCCAGAGGTCCAACAGTGATGATGGGACATCCCCCATTTCCTGGTGGCTCCATGATCCTGTTCCCTGATCCCAGCAATCCCACAGGGCTGGTGGGACATCCCCCATTTCCTGGTGGCTCCGTGATCCCATTCCCTGATCCCAGCAATCCCACATGGCTGGTGGGATGTCTCCCATGGCCTGGTGGGTCTGTGATCCCATTCTCTGCTCCCCAAGATCCAGCAGGGCTGGTGGGACCATGGCTGATGGGCCCCATGAGCCTGGTGGCTCCAGATCTTGGCTCCCTGGTGCTGGAGGTGGGAGCGCTGTGGTGTCCCCAGGATTCTCCTGAGGTGATTCAAACATGGATGAGGATGGACGTGGGCTGGTGTTTGATGTCTCCCATCACCTGGTGGCTCCGTGATCCCATTCCCTGCTCCCAGAGGTCCAGCATGGCTGGTGCAGTGTCCCCCATGACCTGGTAGCTCTGTGATCCTGTTCCCTGATCCCAGATATCCCACATGGGTGGTGGGACATCCCCCATGACCTGGTAGCTCTGTGATCCTGTTCCCTGATCCCAGCAATCCCACATGGGTGGTGGGACATCCCCCATGACCTGGCAGCTTCAGGATTCTCCTGAGGTGGTTCAAACATGGATGAGGATGGATGGGAGCTGGTGTTTGATGTCCCCCATGACCTGGTGGCTCCACAATCCCATTCCCAGCTCCCAGAGGTCCAACAGTGGTGCTGGGACATCCCCCATCACCTGGTGGCTCCGTGATCCCATTCCCTGCTCACAGATATCCCACAGGGTGGTGGGACATCCCCCATCACCTGGTGGCTCCATGATCCCATTCCCTGATCCCAGATATCCCACATGGGTGGTGGGACATCCCCCATTTCCTGTGGCTCCATGATCCCATTCCCTGATCCCAGATATCCCACATGGGTGGTGGGATATCCCCCCTCTCCTGGTGGCTCCATGATCCTGTTCCCTGCTCCCAGCAATCCCACAGGGTGGTGGGATGTCCCCCATTTCCTGTGGCTCCATGATCCCATTCCCTGATCCCAGATATCCCACATGGGTGGTGGGACATCCCCCATTTCCTGTGGCTCCATGATCCCATTCCCTGATCCCAGATATCCCACATGGGTGGTGGGACATCCCCCATGACCTGGCAGCTTCAGGATTCTCCTGAGGTGGTTCAAACATGGATGAGGATGGACATGAGCTGGTGTTTGATGTCCCCCATGACCTGGTGGCTCCGTGATCCCATTCCCTGCTCCCAGAGGTCCAACACTGGTGCTGGGACATCCCCCATGGCCTGTTGGCTCCATGGTCCTGTTCCCTGATCCCAGATATCCCACATGGGTGGTGGGACATCCCCCATCACCTGGTGGCTCCATGATCCCATTCCCTGATCCCAGAGGTCCAGCATGGGTGGTGCAGTGTCCCCCATTTCCTGTGGCTCCGTGATCCCATTCCCAGCTCCCCAAGATCCCACAGGGCTGGTGGGACCATGGCCATCAACACCTCCATCCCCTGGTGGCTCCGTGATCCCATTTCCCCAAGAATTCTCCCCAGATCCCTTCCTCCCCCTCCCAGGAAATTCAGGGTGTCCCCAAATTCCTGCTTCCCCCCAATTTGGGGTCTCCCCAAATCCCCCCAGCTCCCTGGACCCCCTGAGAATTCCAGGACCCCCAACCTCTCCCTCCCTTCCAAGCCTGGATTGTCCCAGAGATCCCCCCAAAGTCCTCAACATCCCCCCACCCCCCAGCTTTGGAATTGGGGTTTTTTCCATGAATTTTGGGATTTTTTTCCCCTCCTGAGTTTCCCAGGGACGCCCCACTCCGAGATCCCTTTGTGTCCCTTTTTTGGGATTTTTTCCCATTTTTCCTTCACTCCCCAAATCCCTTTTTTGGCAGAAAATGGGAAATTCAGAGGGAAAACTCCACCTGTGCCTGCATCCGGACAGGGGTGGAGGTTCTGCCAGGAAAACCAAAAATGGGGGAGGAAAACCAAAAATGGGGGAGAAAAACCAAAAATGTGGGAGGAAAATCCAAAAATAGGGGAGAAAAACCAAAAATGGGGGAGGAAAATCCAAAAATGGGGGAGAAAAAACAAAAATGTGGGAGGAAAATCCAAAAATAGGGGAGAAAAAGCAAAAATACAGGAAGAAAACCAAAAATATGGGAGAAGAACCAAAAATTTCTCCAAAATACGGAGAAAATCCAAAAATACAGGAGGATAACCAAAACTATGGGAGAAAAATGGAAAATATGGGAGGAAAAATAAAGGAGAAAAAGCAAAATAACAGGAGGAAAACCAAAAATACTGAATAAAGCCCAAAAATAATGGGAGAAAAACCAAAAGTACAAGTGAAAAATTAAAGATATGGGCAAAACCCCAAAAATCTGGGAGGAAATCTAAAAATGTGGGAGGAAAACCAAAAACAGGGGAGAAAAACCAAAAATACAGGAGAAAAACATAAAGAGGGGAGAAAACTCAAAAATATGGGGAAGAACCCCAAAAATACAGGAGGAGAACCCAAAAATAGGGGAGAAAAAATATGGGAGGAAACCCAAAAATTCAGGAAGAAAACCAAAATAGGGGAGAAAAACCAAAAATATGGGAAGAAAACCAGAAATTCAGGAGAAAACCCAAAGCCAGGGATTTTCCTGGGTTCCACGTGGCTGCTGGGGTGGTTTTGGGTAGAAAAAAGGAAATTTCTCTGGGAAAAGCCACTCTTTTTTTCTGAGGTTTCAGTCAGGGGTGAAGGTTCTGCCGTGAAAATGAGAAAAACTGGGAAAAGCCCCCCAAAAATGCAGCAATTTTCCTGGATTTTGAGGTGGTGCTTGAGGGGTTTGGGGGAGAAAAGCAGAAATTCCAGCACTTTTCCCAGCCTTGTTCCAGACAGGGATGGAGGTTACACAGAAAACTGAAAAATGCAGGAAAAAAAAAAAAACCCAAATCCAAGGGATTTCCTGGATTTCAGAATAAAAAACACCCAAACCTCGAGGGTTTTTCTGGATTTCAGATTTCAATATCCCCAAAACCTGAGGGAGTTCCTTGGTTTCAGACAATAAAACCTCAAATCCAAGGGATTTCCTGGGTTTCAGGAAAAAAAATCCTCAAATCTCGAGGGTTTTCCTGGGTTTAAAAATAAAAAATCCCCAAAACTCGAGGGTTTTCTTGGGTTTCAGAATAAAAAATCCCCTCAAATCCAAGGGATTTCCTGGATTTCAGGAAAAAATCCGAAAATCCCAAGGATTTTCCTGGGTTTCAGAATAAAAAATCCCCAAAACTCGAGGGTTTTCTTGGGTTTCAGAATAAAAAATCCCCTCAAAACTCAAGGGTTTTCCTGGGTTTCAGGAAAAAAATTGCTCAAATTCCAAGGATTTTCCTGGGTTTCAGAATAAAAAATCCCCAAAACTCGAGGATTTTCCTGTGTTTCAGAATAAAAAATCCCCTCGAAACCCAAAGGTTTTCCTTGGTTTCAGAAAAAACCCCAAAATCCCACGGGTTTTCCTGGGTTTCAGGAAAAAAAATCCTCACACCTCAAAGGTTTTCCTGGATTTCAGGAAAACCCCCAAACCCTGAGGGTTTTCCTGGCTTTCCTGCTGAGGCTGTTGGATTTTTGGGGTGAAAAACCGAAACTTCACCAGAACCATTTCCCTGCATTTTGGGGTCACCTTTTTGCCACAAAACCCCAAAACCCTGAAACCCCACACCAAAGCCGAGCGTTCCCGCGGATTTTTGGGGTTTTTTTGGGGAGGAAAATCAGAATTCCAGGGGTTCAGCCCCGGTTTCCTGCTGGATTTTTGGGGCGAAAAAACGAAACTCCATCAGAACCCCCATTCCCTGCATTTTGGGGTCACCTTTATGCCATAAAACCCCAAAACCCCAAAACCCTGCACCAAAGCTGAGCCCTCCCACAGATTTGGGGTTTTTTGGGATAAAAATCAGAATTCCAGGGGTTCAGCCCCAGTTTCCTGCTGTTGCTGTTGGATTTTTGGGGTGAAAAAAGGACACTCCACCAGAACCATTTCCCTGCATCTTGGGGTCACCTTTATGCTGCAAACCCCAAAAACCCCGAAACTCCAAAACCAAAAATACGGGAGGAAATCCAAAAATACAAGGCGGCGCTGAAGCCGAGCGTTCCTGTAGATTTGGGGATTTTTTGGGATAAAAATCAGAATTCCAGGGGTTCAGCCCCAGTTTTCTGCTGTTGCTGTTGGATTTTTGGGGTGAAAAAAGGACACTCCACCAGAACCATTTCCCTGCATTTTGGGGTCACCTTTATGCTGCAAGCCCCAAAAACCCCGAAACTCCAAAACCAAAAATACGGGAGGAAATCCAAAAATACAAGGCGGCGCTGAAGCCGAGCGTTCCCGTGGATTTTGGGTTTTTTTGGGGAGGAAAATCAGAATTCCAGGGGTTCAGCCCCAGATTCCTGCTGTTGCTGTTGGATTTTTGGGGCGAAAAAAGGACACTCCACCAGAACCCCCAATTCCCTGCATCTTGGGGTCACCTTTATGCTGCAAACCCCGAAACCCCGCGCTGAAGCCGAGCGCTGCCGTGGATTTTGGGGTTTTTTTGGGATAAAAATCAGAATTCCAGGGGTTCAGCCCCAGATTCCTGCTGTTGCTGTTGGATTTTTGGGGCGAAAAAAGGACACTTCACCAGAACCCCCAATTCCCTGCATCTTGGGGTCACCTTTATGCTGCAAACCCCAAAACCCCGTGCTGAAGCCGAGCACTGCCGTGGATTTTTGGGGTTTTTTTGGGGAGGAAAATCAGAATTCCAGGGGTTCAGCCCCAGTTTTCTGCTGTTGCTGTTGGATTTTTGGGGTGAAAAAAGGACACTCCACCAGAACCAATTCCCTGCATTTTGGGGTCACCTTTATGCTGCAAACCCCGAAACCCCGAAACTCCAAAACCAAAAATACAGGAGTAAATCCAAAAATACAAGGCGGCGCTGAAGCCCAGCGTTCCCGTGGATTTTGGGGCTTTTTTGGGGAGGAAAATCAGAATTCCAGGGGTTCAGCCCCAGATTCCTGCTGTTGCTGTTGGATTTTTGGGGTGAAAAAAGGACACTCCACCAGAACCAATTCCCTGCATTTTGGGGTCACCTTTATGCTGTAAACCCCAAAAACCCCGAAACTCCAAAACCAAAAATACGGGAGGAAATCCAAAAATACAAGGCGGCGCTGAAGCCGAGCGTTCCCGTGGATTTGGGGTTTTTTGGGGAGGAAAATCAGAATTCCGGGGGTTCAGCCCCAGTTTTCTGCTGTTGCTGTTGGATTTTTGGGGCGAAAAAAGGACACTCCACCAGAACCCCCAATTCCCTGCATCTTGGGGTCACCTTTATGCCGCAAACCCTGAAACCCCGCGCTGAAGCCGAGCGCTGCCGCGGATTTTGGGGTTTTTTTTGGGGATAAAATCAGAATTCCAGGGGTTCAGCCCCAGTTTTCTGCTGTTGCTGTTGGATTTTTGGGGTGAAAAAAGGACACTCCACCAGAACCCCCAATTCCCTGCATTTTGGGGTCACCTTTATGCCGCAAACCCCGAAACCCCGCGCTGAAGCCGAGCGCTGCCGCGGATTTTGGGTTTTTTTTGGGGATAAAATCAGCATTATGGGGTTCAGCGCCAGTCGGGGCAGGGCGGCAGCTCGGCGATGCGGCGGCAGCGGCCGAGCGCGGGGCGCACTCCGGTGACGCCGCTGCTCCAGGCGGTGCCCGCGATGTCCACGCGGTGCGGGCGGCCCGAGCGGAACTCCCGCGTCAGCCGCGCCCGGAACGGGACCCGCACTCGCCGCCGGAGCCCGCGGAGAAGCACGGAGCACTCGGAGCGCGCCGGGATCTCCTGCCGGAGCCGGTGCTCCCGCGACACGAACTCCGTGACGGCGGCGCCGCCGACCCAGGGCACGGCGGTGGCGTTGCCCAGATCCCACCCGTGCGGCTCGGTCAGGATCACCGGCGCCGCCCGGAGCACCCCGCGGGCGGCCGCCAGCGCCGGCAGCTCGGCGCTCCAGCCCTGCTCGGCTTCGGTGGCCTCCTGCAGGGTGACCCAGGTGGCCGCAGCCCGGCAGGCGTCGTTCCTGGCCAGAACCTCGGCCAGCTCCGCGGGCTCGGCGCTCTCCAGCGCCGCGCCGCCCTCGTAGCTCACGTCGGCGATGGAGAGGGCGGCGGGGCCCTGGCGCACCACCAGCACCTCGTACCACTTGTACCAAACCTCCTCGCCGTCCACGGCCACGAAGAGCGCCTGCTGCTCCTTGGAGGCCTTGCCCAGCCCCTCGGGGCCGCGGCCCACGAAGATGTCGGTGAGCGGGCAGCCCTCGACGGCGCCCGGCGGCGTGCTGCCGAAGGACGCGGCCGCCCAGTCGAGCGCCTCGAAGCCGCCGGGGTTGAGCAGGAGCTGGAAGTCGGCGCTGCGCAGCTCCCGCTCGGCCCAGGCGAAGGAGCAGAAGGCGCCGCGGGAGGGCTCGAAGGAGCCCAGGTTGCAGCCGCGGTCGCGCGTGGAGCAGACGAACTCGGCGCGGCCCGAGCGGGGATTGAGGCTGGAGACGGCGTCGGGCGGGACGGAGCCGCGGAACGGGACCCAGCGGAGCCACGGGGAGGCGGCCACGGAGCGAGGGCGGCGGGAGAGGGGACGGGAGGGAGCTGGAAGGGAGTGGGAGGGACTGGGATGGACTGGGAGGGACTGGGAAGGGATTGAGAGGGACTGGGAGGGGATTGAGAGGGACTGGGATGGATTGGGAGAGGATTGGGATGGGATTGAGAGGGACTGGGAGGGGATTGAGAGGGACTGGGATGGAGTGGGAGGGGATTGGGATGGGATTGGGATGGATTGGGAGAGGATTGGGAGGGAGTGGGATGGACTGGGAGAGACTGGGAGGAACTGGGATGGGGTTAGATAGGACTGGAATGGACTGGGAGGGACTGGGAGGGACTGGGAGGGACTGGGATGGGATTGAGATGGAGCGGGAGGAGATTGGAATGGAGTGGGATGGACTGGGAAGGAACGGGGAGGGAATTGGGATGGGATTGGAATGGACTGGGAGAGACTGGGATGGAGTGGGAGGGACTGGGATGGACTAGGATGGGATCGGATAGGACTGGGAGGGGACTGGAAGGGGACTGGGATGGGACTGGGATGGACTGAGAGGGGATTGGGAGTGAATTGGGATGGAGTGGGAGAGACTGGGAGGAACTGGGAGGGGATTGGGAAGGGATTTGGAGGGACTGGTCCATACTGGTCCATACTGGGACGGGCTCCAGGCCGGCACTCACCAGGGAGCTCCTCGCGGCTCCTCCCCGGCACCGCCGGGATCCCCGGAACTCCCGGAATCCCCGAATTTCCCGGAATCCCCGAATTTCCCAGAACTCCCGGAATTCCCGGCCCTCCCGGGGTCCCCGCTCCGAGCAGCAGCAGCAGCGCCGGGAGCTGGGGGGGCCCGGGGCCGTCAGAGCCCCCCAGAGCTGATCCCAAATCCCCCCAAAGCCAAACCCAAATCCCCCCAAAGCCGAACCCAAATCCCCTCTGGGGCCGAACCCAAATCCCCTCTGGGGCAGAACCCAAATCCCCTTTGGGGCTGAACCCAAATCCCCCCAAAGCTGAACCCAAATCCCCTCTGGGGCTGACCCCAAATCCCCTCTGGGGCTGAACCCAAATCCCTTTGGGGCCGAACCCAAATCCCCTCTGGGGCCGAACCCAAATCCCCTCTGGGGCAGAACCCAAATCCCCTTTGGGGCTGAACCCAAATCCCCCCAAAGCTGAACCCAAATCCCCTCTGGGGCTGACCCCAAATCCCCTCTGGGGCTGACCCCAAATCCCCTCTGGGGCTGACCCCAAATCCCCTCTGGGGCCGAACCCAAATCCCTTTTGGGGCCGAACCCAAATCCCCTTTAGGGCTGACCCCAAATCCCTTTTGGGGCCGAACCCCCCCAGGCCAGCTCGGGGTCCCAGCCCGGCCCCTCCCCAGCTCAGCCAGTTTGGGTCAAACATGACCAAAAATAAATTAAAAATTAAAAATTAAAAATGCAAAATTAAAAAAAAAAGTTAAAAATGAAAAACTTAAAAATGTTAAGAAATTCTAAAAATTAAAAATCAAGCAAGAAATAATTTTTAAAAAAGAAATAAAAGCTAAACATTTATAAATAAAAAAATCAAAATTCAGAATTCAAAATTAAAATTAAAATTAAATATTAAAAAGGAAATAATTAAAATTAAAAATTGAGAAATTAAAAATTAATAAGATTAGAATTAGAAATTAAAGAGTTATTCATTAGAATTTAAAATTTAAAAATTAAAATATAGAAAAAGTAAAAATTAAAATATTATGATTTAAAACTTAATAGAAAATTAAGACATGAAAAATTAAAACACGAAAAATTAAAAGATGAAAAATTAAAACATTAAAAATTAAAACATTAAAAATAAAACATTCAAGCTGTGATTTGTGGCCATTAATGACACCAACCCCTCCCCCGGCCCGGCCGTACCTGCAGCGGCGCCATCGCCCGCGGCTGCGGAAACATCCGGAACGTTCCTCAGAGATCCCCCCCAAATCCCCAATTTTGGGGCTTCCCCAACCCAAAACTCCCAATTCTGGGGCTCCCCCAATCCCCAGCTCCACCTTCGGGGTTCCCACCAAAAATGGGAATTTCGGGGCGTTCCCAGCTCCCAATTTTGGGTTTTTCTCCCCAAATTCCCACTTTGGGACTCCCCAGCTCCGATTTTGGGGTCCCCCCTCTCTAAATTCACATTTTTGGGTCCCTTTTTCCCAATTTCTCCATTTTTTGTTCCTCCCTGGCTCCAAATTTTGGGGTTTCCCCCTCCCGAAAATTCCCTTTTTTGGGGCTTCCAGTTTTGGGGGTTCCCCTCTCTAGAATTCCCAATTTTGGGGCTCCCCAAACCCAAAACTCCGAATTTTGGGGCTCCCCCAATCCCCAGCTCCAATTTCGGGGTTCCCACCCCAAAAATCGGAATTTTGGGGCATTCCCAGATAAAAATTTTGGGGTTTCCTTCCCCAAATTCCCATTTTGAGTCATTTTTTCCCTAAATCCCCAATTTTTGTTCCTCCCTGGCTCCAAATTTTGGGGGTTTCTCCCCAAATCCCGAATTTTGGGGTCCCCCCTCACCTGTGCTCCCGTCCCAGGAAAATCTCAGGTTTTTATTTTGGGTTTTCAGCCGATTTTGGGGTTTTTTGAGTGATTTGAGCCCCAAAAACCTCCCAGGAAAAACGTCAGAAATGCAAAAAAAAACCAAAAAAAACCCAAAAAGCCAAAAAGCCCCAAAAAAGGGAAGTGGGATTTTTTTGTGGGGGATTTTTCCGCTTTTTGGGGATTTTTCACTTCACTTTTCAGGTTTTTTTTTTTAAATTTGAAACTCAAAAACCCCAAATGTTGCCAGAAATCAGCGATTTTTGGGGGGAAATTGAGGAATTTCTGCTTTTCCCAGGGGGAGGGTGGAGAAAATCTTTTTTATTTTTTTTAAGAAATGACCAACAATGACCAAAACACCCCAAAAATCAGAGAGACCCTAAAATACCCCCAAAACTCCAAAAAAATGAACCCAAACCCCCAAAAATGAACCCAAAACCCCAAAAAATGAACCAAAACCCTTAAAAATGACCCAAAATCCCAAAAAATGAACCCAAAACCCCAAAAAATGAACCAAAACCCTTTAAAATGACCCAAAATCCCAAAAAATGAACCAAAACCCTTTAAAATGACCTCAAACCCCACAAAATGACCCCAAACCCCACAAAATGAACCCAAAATCATCCCAGAGCTCAGCTCAGGAGATTCAGAAAATCCCAAATTTTGGGGTTTTCTCACTGAAAAATTAAATTTTGGGTTTTTTTGCCCCACAAAATGACCCAAAACCCCCAAAAATGAACCCAAAACCCCCAAAATGACCCAAAACTCCACAAAATGAACCCAAACCCATAAGATGAACCCAAAACCCCACACAATGACCCCAAATCCTTCAAAACGACCCCAAATCGGCAAAAATGACCCCAAACCCCCCAAAATGACCCAAAACCCTTTCAAATGAACCCAAACCCCCCAAAATGAACCAAACCCCTTTAAAATTAACTCAAAGCCCATAAAATGAACCCAAAACCCCACAAAATGAACCCAAACCCCACAAAATGAACCCAAAACCCCACAAAATGAACCCAAACCCTTAAGATGAACCCAAAACCCCACACAATGACCCCAAATCCTTCAAAACGACCCCAAATCCGCAAAAATGAACCCAAACCCCCCAAAATGAACCCAAACCCCCAAAAAAACCCAAACCCCATAAAATGACCCCAAACCCCCCAGAAATGAACCAAACCCCTTTAAAATTAACTCAAACCCCATAAAATGACCCCAAACCCCCCAAAATTACCCAAACCCCCCAAAATTACCCAAAACTTCACAAAATGACCCCAAACCCCACAAACTGAACCTAAATCCCCCCAAAAATAAACCCAAACCCCATAAAATGACCCCAAACCCCCAAAATGAACCAAACCCCTTTAAAATTACCTCAAAACCCATAAAATGAACCTAAACTCCTTCAAAAGGACCCAAATCCCCCAAAAAATGAACCCAAACCCCCCAAAATGACCCCAAACCCCCCAAAAATGAACCAAACCCCTTTAAAATTAACTCAAACCCCATAAAATGAACCCAAACCCCCCAAAATTACCCAAAACCTCACAAACTGAACCCAAACCCCACAAAAAAACCCAAACCCCCCGAAATTACCCCAAACCCCCTGAAATTACCCAAACCCCCCAAAAATGAACCCAAACCCCACAAACTGAACTCAAACCCCACAAAAAAACCCAACCCACCCAAAATGACCCCAAACCCCCCAAAATGAACCCAAACCCACTTAAAATGAACCCAAACCCCATAAAATGAACCCAAAGTCCTTCAAAAGGACCCAAATCCCCCAAAAATTATCCCAAACCCCACAACTGAACCCAACCCCCCAAAAATGAACCAAAACCCTTTAAAATTAACTCAAACCCCCCAAAATGAACCCAAACCCCACAACTGACCCCAAACCCCCCAAAAATGAACCAAACCCCCCCAAAATTACCCAAAACCTCACAAACTGAACCCAAACCCCACAAACTGAACCCAAATCCCCCAAAAAAACCCAAACCCCCCAAAATGACCCCAAACCCCCCAAAAATGAACCAAAACCCTTTAAAATTAACTCAAACCCCATAAAATGAACCCAAACCCCCCAAAATTACCCAAAACCTCACAAACTGAACCCAAACCCCACAAAAAAACCCAAACCCCCCGAAATTACCCCAAACCCCCCCAAATTACCCAAACCCCCCAAAAATGAACCCAAACCCCACAACTGACCCCAAACCCCCCAAAAATGACCCCAAACCCCCCCAAAATGAACTAAACCCCATAAAATGACCCCAAACCCCCCAAAATGACCCCAAACCCCAGAACTGAACCCAAACCCCCCCAAATGACCCCAAAACCGCCCCAGAGACCCCAAACTTTGGGGTTTTCCCACCGAAACAATCCAAGGTTGGGGTTCCTTCCCCTCCCCCACCCCAAAGCGACCCCAAATCCTCCCCCCCCCCCCGCCCCTCCCCCCTCCCAGTGCTCCCAGTCCCGAACTGGGAAGGAGCCGGAGCCGCTCGGGGCCGAACCTTTATTGGGGGAGGGGAAAAACCCAAAATGGGGAAAAAAACCCAAAATGGGGGAAAAACCCCAAAATGGGGGAAAAAAACCCAAAATGGGGGAAAAAACCCAAAATGGGAGAGATCCAGAGCGGGGGAGAGACCCCAAAAATGGGGAAAACCCCAAAAATGGGAATTGACCCCAAAATAGTGTCCCAAGGAGGGGGAAACCCCAAAAAGGGGGGAAAAAACCCCAAAAATGGGAATTGACCCCAAAATAGTGTCCCAAGGAGGGGGGAACCCCAAAAAGGGGGAAGAGCCTGGGAGGTCAAAAAGCTCCAAAAATGGGAAATCCCAAAAAAGGGAAATCCCAGAAAAGAGAAATCCCAGAAAAAGGAAAATCCCAAAAATGGAAAATCTCAAAAAAAGAGAAATCCCAAAAATGGAAAATCCCAAAAATGGAAAATCCCAAAAAAAGAGAAATCCCAAAAATGGAAAATCCCAAAAATGGGAAATCCCAAAAATGGGAAATCCCAGAAAAGGGAAAATCCCAAAAATGGGAAATCCCAAAAATGTGAAAATTCCAAAAATGGAAAATCCCAAAAAAGGGAAATCCCAAAAAAGAGAAATCCCAAAAATGGGAAATCCCAAAAAAGGGAAATCCCAAAAAAAGAGAAATCCCAAAAATGGGAAAGTCCCTGAAATGGGAAATCCCAGAAAAGGGAAAATCCCCCCCAAAAAAGTAAATCCTAAATAAAGAGTGAAAATCCCAAATAAAGGGGAAAGTCTCCAAAAAAGGAGGAAATCCCAAAAAAAAGGAGGAGATCCCAAAAATGGGAAATCCCAAAAATGGGAAATCCCAAAAAATGGGAAATCCCAAAAAATGGGAAATCCTAAATAGAGGGGGAAATATTAAATAAAATGGGGAAATCCCAAAAAAAAGAGTGAAAATCCCCAAAAAATGAGAGAAGTCCCAAAAAAAAGGGAAATCCGAAAAAAGGGGGAAATCCCAAAAAAGGGGGAAATCCTGCCCCAAAATCCCAAAAAAATCCAAAATAAAGAAGGGAAATCCTCCAAAAAAGGGGAAATCCCAAAAAAAAGGGGAAATCCCACTGGGGTCTGGCCAGAATCCCAAAACCACCCAAACCATCCCAAAAAATCCCCCAAAAATCAGAACAAAGGAGCAAAATTCCCCCTCTGGGATGGCCAAAAGTCCAAAAAAAAATCCCAAAAAAATCAGAAAAAAAATCCCAAATTTTTTTTTTACATCCCAAAAAGGGGAAAAATCCCAACGGAAGGGGATCAGACTCTGGGGGCTCCCAGGAGTGGGGCAGGCACTGGAAAATCCCCCCAAAAATTGGAATAAAGGGGCAAAATTCCCCCTCTGGGATGGCCGAAAATCAGAAAAAATCCAAAAAAAATCCCCCAAAAATCCGAAAAAAATGCAAAAAAAATCCAAAAAAATCCTAAAAACTCCCAAAAAATCCCAAACCATCCCCAAAAGGGGAAAAATCCCAACGGAAGGGGATCAGACTCTGGGGGCTCCCAGGAGTGGGGCAGAGAAATCAGAATAAAGGGGCAAAACCCCCCCATGGGACGGCCGAAAATCAGAAAAAATCCCAAAAAAATCCCAAAAAAATCCCAAAAAAACCGGAAAAAATCGGGGAAAATCAGGAAAAATCCCAGCAAGTCCCAGCAAGTCCCAGCAGTGCCCAAGTGCCAGCTGAGCCGCCCTGGGCTCAGTCTCTCCTCAGGTTCTTCAGCCTCTCCTCCAGGTCGGCGTCGGCGTCGGCCAAAGCGGCCGCGGCCGCCTCGGCCCCCCCGCGCCCCTCCCCCGCTGCCAGGGACCCCCCCGGGGCTGGCAGGGCTGGGGACAGAGCGGGGACACAGAGGGGACACTCAGGGCACAGCGCAGAGCACAGACAATCCCCAAAACTAACCCCAAATCCCGCCCAGAGTGACCCCAAATCCCGCCCAGAGTGACCCCAAATCCCGCCCAGAGTGACCCCAAATCCTGCCCAGAGTGACCCCAAATCCTGCCCAGAGTGACCCCAAATCCCGCCCAGAGTGACCCCAAATCCTGCCCAGATTATCCCAAATCCCACTGAAATAACCCCAAATCCCACCCAGATTATCCCAGATTCCATTAACCCCAAAATTCCACCCAGAGTGACCCCAAATCCCACTAAAATAACCCCAAATCCCACCCAGATTATCCCAGATTCCATTAACCCCAAAATTCCACCCAGAGTGACCCCAAATCCCACTGAAATAACCTGAAAATCTCACCCAGATTATCCCAAAATCCACCAAAATCCCACCCAGAGCAACCCCAAATCCCATTAACCCCAAATCCCACTGAAATAACCCCAAAATCCCACCAGATTATCCCAAATCCCATTAACCCCAAATCCCGCCCAGAGTGACCCCAAATCCCGGAAAAATCCCACCCAGATTATCCCAAATTCCCCAAAATCCCACCCAGATTATCCCAAATCCCATTAACCCCAAATCCCACTGAAATAACCCCAAATCCCACCCAGATTATCCCAAAATCCCCCAAAATCCCACCCAGAGCAACCCCAAATCCCATTAACCCCAAATCCCACTGAAATAACCCCAAAATCCCACCCAGATTATCCCAAATCCCATTAACCCCAAATCCCACCCAGAGTGACCCCATATCCCACCCAGAGTGACCCCAAATCCCGGAAAAATCCCACCCAGATTATCCCAAAATCCCCCAAAATCCCACCCAGAGTAACCCCAAATCCCAAAACAACCCTACCCAAATCCCCCAAAATCCCCCCAAATCCCACCCAGATTATCCCAAATCCCAAAAAATCCCGCCCCGATTATCCCAAAATCCCACTAAAATTACCCCAAATCCCCCAAACAATCCTGCCCAGATTATCCCAAAATCCCGCCCAGATTATCCCAAATTCCCCCAAATCCCACCCAGATTATCCCAAATTCCCCAAAATCCCGCCCAGATTATCCCAAATTCCCCAAAATCCCACCCAGATTATCCCAAATTCCCCAAAATCCCGCCCAGATTATCCCAAATTCCCCAAATCCTGCCCAGATTATCCCAAATTCCCCAAAATCCCGCCCAGATTATCCCAAATTCCCCCAAATCCTGCCCAGATTATCCCAAATTCCCACTAAAATTCCCCCAAATCCCACCCAAATCATCCCAAATCCCGTTAACCCCAAATCCCACCCAGATTAACCCCAAATCCCACTAAAATTACCCCAAACCCCATTAACCCCAAATCCCACCTAGATGATCCCAAACCCCCAGAAACGCCCTGGAAATGACCCAAAATCCCCCAAATCTCTCCCAGGAGCCCCCAAAATGCCCACCCCGACCCCTTAAATCCCCCAAATCCCCCAAAATCCCCCCAAACCCTTCCCAGACTCCCCCAAATCCTCCCCAAAATCCCCCAAAGTCCTTCCAGACTCCCCAAAAATCCCTCACAAATCCCCCCAAATCCCCCTAAAATTCCTCCCAAATGCCCCAAAATCCCCCAAATCCCTCCCAGACCCCCCAAACTCCCCCCTGAATTCCCCAGAAATCCCCCAAATATCCCAAATCCCCCCAAATTCCTCCAGGACTTCTACACAAAATCCACCCAAATCCCCCCAAATTCCTCCCAAATCCCCCCAATTCTCCCCAAATCCCCCCAAATTCTCCCCAAATCCCCCCCAAATCCCCCGAAATTCCCCCAGAATCCCCCAAATCCCTTCCAGACTCCCCAAAAATCCCTCACAAATCCTTCCAGATGCCCCAAAATCCCCCAAATTTCCCCAAAATCCCCCCAAATCCCTCCCAGACTCCCCCAAACTCCCCCTGAATTCCCCAAAAATCCCCCAAACACCCCCAAATCTCCCTCATATCCCCAAATCCCCCCAAATTCCTCCAGAACTTCAACACAAAATCCCCCAAATCCCTCCAAAATCCCGCCAGATTTCCCCAAAAATCCCTCAAAATTCCTCAAAATTCCCCCCAAAATCCCCCAAATCCCTCCAAAATCCCCCAAACTCCCCCAGATTTCCCCCCAAATCCCCCAAAATTCCCCCAAAATCCCCCAAATCGCCCCCCGATCTCCCCAAAAATCCTGCAAAAATCCCTCAAAATTCCCCAAAATCCCCAAACCCCCCAAAATCCCCCAAATCCCCCCCAAAATTCCCCAAATCCACCCCAAAATTCCCCCAAATGCCCCCAAATCCCCCCAAAATTCCCCCAAAATCCCCTAAAATTCCCCCAAATCCCCCCAGATTTTCCCCCAAATCCCCCAAAAAATTCCCCCAAAATCCCCCAAATCGCCCCCAGATCTCCCCAAAAATCCTGCAAAAATCCCTCAAAAAATTCCCCAAAATTCTCCAAACCCCCCAAAATCCCCCAAATCCCACCCAAAATCCCCAAATGCCCCCAAATCCCCCAAAAAATTCCCCCAAAATCCCCCAAATCGCCCCCAGATCTCCCCAAAAATCCTGCAAAAATCCCTCAAAATTCCCCAAAATCCCCCAAAATCCCCCAAATCCCCCCCAAAATCCCCAAATGCCCCCAAATCCCCTAAAATTCCCCCAAAATCCCCTAAAATTCCCCCAGATTTCCCCCCAAATCCCCCAAAATTCCCCCAAAATCCCCCAAATCGCCCCCAGATCTCCCCAAAAATCCTGCAAAAATCCCTCAAAATTCCCCAAAATCCCCCAAACCCCCCAAAATTCCCCCAAAATCCCCAAACCCCCCCCAAACCCCCCAACCCCCCCGTCCCCACGGCCGCCCCTCCCCCGCTCACTGGCCAGCTCCTCGGTCAGGTTCAGCCCCAGCTCGTCCAGGACCTGGGACACCACAGCGTCACTGGGAGAGAGAGTGGGATACTGGGATGGACTGGGATGGACTGGGAGGGGACACTGGGACACCACAGCGTCACTGGGAGAGAGAGAGGGATACTGGGATGGACTGGGATGGACTGGGAGGGGACACTGGGACACCACAGCATCACTGGGAGAGAGAGAGGGATACTGGGATGGACTGGGAGGGACTGGGAGGGGACACTGGGACACCACAGCGTCACTGGGAGAGAGAGAGGGATACTGGGATGGACTGGGAGGGACTGGGAGGGACTGGGAGGGGACACTGGGACACCACAGCATCACTGGGAGAGAGAGAGGGATACTGGGATGGACTGGGAGGGACTGGGAGGGGACACTGGGACACCACAGCGTCACTGGGAGAGAGAGAGGGATACTGGGATGGACTGGGAGGGACTGGGAGGGGACACTGGGACACCACAGCGTCACTGGGAGAGAGAGTGGGATACTGGGATGGACTGGGATGGACTGGGATGGACTGGGAGGGGACACTGGGACACCACAGCGTCACTGGGAGAGAGAGAGGATACTGGGATGGACTGGGAGGGACTGGGAGGGACTGGGAGGGGACACTGGGACACCACAATGTCACTGGGAGAGAGAGAGGATACTGGGATGGACTGGGATGGACTGGGAGGGACTGGGAGGGACTGGGAGGGGACACTGGGAGAGACTGGGACCTGCTCCATCCCCACATCCCCTTGGTGTCCCCAGGTGTTCCCAGGTGTCCCTCAAGTGTCCCCTTGTGTCTTTCCTGTGTCCCCAGGTGTGTCCAGGTGTCCCCAGGTGTCTCTTGTGTGTCCCTCCAGTGTCCCCCACATGTCCCCAGGTGTCCCCTGAGTGTCCCCAGCTGTCCCTCCCGTGTCCCCATGTGTCCCCTGTGTGTCCCCTGCCTCTCCCCCAGGTGTCCCCAGCAGTCCCCCCCGTGTCCCCAGCTGTCCCCCCCGTGTCCCCAGCTGTCCCCCAGGTGTCCCCAGGTGTCCCCAGGTGTCCCCACCTCTCGTCCTCGTCGTCCTCGTCCCCGAGGGCGTCGTCGATGGCGTCGTTCATCAGCTCCTCCTTCATGTCCATCAGCTCCGACTGCTTCTGGAACTCCAGCAGGATGCGCTGGATCTGGGGCAGCTTCAGCTGGGGACACACAGGGGACAGCTGGGGACATTGGGGACACTGGGGACATTGGGGACACTGGGGACATTGGGGACACTGGGGACACAGGGGGCACAGCCAGCTCCGACTGCTTCTGGAACTCCAGCAGGATGCGCTGGATCTGGGGCAGCTTCAGCTGGGGACACAGGGGACACTGGGGACACTGGGGACACTGGGGGGATTGGGGACATTGGGGACACAGGGGACACTGGGGACATTGGGGACATTGGGGAGACTGGGAACACAGGGGACAGTGGGGACACTGGGGACATTGGGGACACTGGGGACATTAGGGACACCTGGGACATTGGCGGGATTGGAGACAGCAGGGACACAGGGGACAGCTGGGGACATTGGGGACACCACGGATGCAGGGGACAGCAGGGACACTGGGGACATTGGGGACAGCTGGGACACTGGGGACAGTGAGGACAGCAGGGACACTGGGGACAGCTGGGGACATTGGGGACACAGCGGGGACATTGGGGACACACAGGGGACAACAGGGTGAGCCCAGGGACAGCAGCGTGGCAGTGGGGACAGCCAGGTGACCCTCATGCCACCATCTGTGACAGGGGTGTCACCGTGACCTGGGTGATACGGGTGACACAGGTGACACTGTGACACACAGTGACACAGGGGACAAAGGCAGACACAGTGGCACACACAGTGTCACAGTGACACACTCGGTGACACACTCAGTGACACACACAGTGACAGTGACACTGACCTGTCGGTTCATGGTGGCCATGGCCCGTGTCACCCCCCGCATGGCGGTGGCCATGGCGCTGTGTGACCGCAGGGTCTGCACCCGCAGTGCCACCCCGGTGACACTCAGTGACACACACAGTGACACACTCAGTGACACACAGTGACACACACAGTGACAGTGACACTCACCTGTCGGTTCATGGTGGCCATGGCCCTGGTGACCCCCCGCATGGCGGTGGCCATGGCGCTGTGTGACCGCAGGGTCTGCACCCGCAGTGCCACCCCGGTGACACTCAGTGACACACAGTGACACACACAGTGACACAGTGACACACAGTGACACTCACCTGTCGGTTCATGGTGGCCATGGCCCGTGTCACCCCCCGCATGGCGGTGGCCATGGCGCTGTGTGACCGCAGGGTCTGCACCCGCAGTGCCACCCCGGTGACACTCAGTGACACACAGTGACACACACAGTGACACAGTGACACACAGTGACACTCACCTGTCGGTTCATGGTGGCCATGGCCCGTGTCACCCCCCGCATGGCGGTGGCCATGGCGCTGTGTGACCGCAGGGTCTGCACCCGCAGTGCCACCCCCTGCACGTTGGCTCTCATGGCGATGAACTTGCGCTCGTAGCGCCGCGTGCGCACCAGGTCCTTGGCCAGCACCCGCACCGCGTCCTGGGGACAGCGTGGGGACATGGGGACACCGTCAGGGACACAGATAGGGACAGGGACAGCGACATGGGGACAGCGTGGGGACATGGGGACACCGTCAGGGACACGGACAGGGACAGGGACAGCGTCCTGGGGACAGCATGGGGACATGAGGACACCGTCAGGGACATGGACAGGGACATGGGGACACCGTCAGAGACACGGTTAGGGACAGGGTGACAGGGACAGCGTCCCGGGGGCATGGGGACACTGTCAGGGACATGGACAGGGACATGGGGACATGGACAGGGACACGGACAGGGACATGGGGACACCGTCAGGGACAGTGTCAGGGACACGGACAGCGTCCTGGGGACACCATGGGGACATGGGGACACCGTCAGGGACACGGACAGGGACATGGGGACACCGTCAGGGACACGGACAGGGACAGGGACAGGGACATGGGGACAGCATGGGGACATGGGGACACCGTCAGGGACAGTGTCAGGGACAGGGACAGCAACATGGGGACAGCATGGGGACATGGGGACACCGTCAGGGACAGTGTCAGGGACAGGGACAGCGTCCTGGACACATCCTGGGGACATGGGGACACTGTTAGGGACAGGGACAGCATCCTGGGGACATCATGGGGACATGGGGACACCATCAGGGACAGGGTTAGGGACATGAGGACACCATCAGGGACACAGTTAGGGACAGGCACAGTGTCCTGGGGACACAGGGACAGCAGGGGACAGCATCCTGGGGACATGGGGACACCTTTAGGGACAGGGACAGTGTGAGGGAGAGGGTTAGGGACATGGGGACACCGTTAGGGACAGGGACAGGGACACAGGGACAGTGCCCTGGGAACATGGGGACAGCGTCAGGAACAGGGTTAGGGACATGGGGACAGTGTCAGGGACAGGGACAGTGCCCTGGGGACATGGGGACAGCATCAGGGACAGGGTTAGGGACAGGGACACAGGGACAGAGTCCTGGGGACACAGGGACACTGGGTTAGGATACGGGGACAGCAACACTGGGGACAGGGTTAGGGACACAGGGACAGCAACACTGGGGACACAGGGGACACAGGGTTAGGGAGATGGGGACAGCAGGGGACAGCGTCCTGGGGACAGCAGGGACAGGGTCAGGGACACAGGGACAGCGTCCTGGGGACAGGGACAGCGTTAGGGACAGTGACAGGGACACGGGGACGGTGTCAGGGACAACATCAGGGACATGGGGGACAGAATCCCGGGGACATGGGGGACAGCATTAGGGACAGGGACACAGGGGACACAGGGGACAGCGTTAGGGACAGGGACACAGGGGACACAGGGGACAGCATTAGGGACAGGGACACAGGGGACAGCGTTAGGGACAGGGACACAGGGGACAGGGGGGACAGCATTAGGGACAGGGACACAGGGGACAGCGTTAGGGACAGGGACACAGGGGACAGGGGGGACAGCGTTAGGGACAGGGACACAGGGGACAGCGTTAGGGACAGGGACACAGGGGACAGGGGGGACAGCGTTAGGGACAGGGACACAGGGGACAGCGTTAGGGACACGAGGACAGGGACAATGTCCTGGGGACAGGGGGCACAGTGTCAGGGGACACCAGGGGACAGCAAGGATGTCACACAGATGGACAGGGACAGTGGGGACAGAGAAAGACAAACAGGGACAGAAGGGACAGCAGGGACAGGGGGACATCAGGGGACAGAGAGGACAGGGGGGGACATCACCAGGGACGTGCAGGGACAGGCAGGGGACACTGAGGGGACAGCAGGGACATCTGGGGACAGGGAGGGGACAGCAGGGACAGACAGGGGACACCCCATGACCCCCCCAGTGTCCCCTTGTCTCCTCTGTCCCTTTTCCCTGATCCCCTCCCCCCTCTCCCACCTGCCCACACCCGCTGTGTCCCTGCTGTCCCCTCAGTGTCCCCTGATGTCCCCAGTGTCCCCTCTGTCCTCACTGACCATCTGTCCCCTCTGTGTCCCCTCTGTCCCCTCTCACCATCTGCCCCTGCTGTCCCTGCTGTGTCCCAGTGTCCCCCCAGTGTCCCCAATGTCCCCTCAGTGTCCCGTGTCCCCTCACACCATCTGGCCCTGCTGTCCCCTCTGTCCCACTGTCCCTCCTGTTCCTGCCATGTCCCCAGTGTCCCCCCAGTGTCCCCAGTGTCCCCTCACTGTCCCCATGTCCCCTCTGACCATCTGGCCCTGCCATGCCCCCACAATGCCCCTCAGTGTCCCCAATGTCCCCTCAGTGTCCCCACTGTCCCCTCTGACCATCTGGCCCTGCTGTCCCCTCAGTGTCCCCAGTGTCCCCAGTGTCTCCTCTGACCATCTGGCCCTACCATGTCCCCAATGTCCCCTCAGTGTCCCCTCCAATGCCCCCCAGTGTCCCCTCAGTGTCCCCATGTCCCCTCGGACCATCTGGCCCCACTGTCCCCTCAGTGTCCCCAATGTCCCCAATGCCCCCAATGTCCCCCCAGTGTCCCCGTGTCCCCTCTGACCATCTGGCCCTGCTGTCCCCTCAGTGTCCCCAATGTCCCCATGTCCCCTCAGTGTCCCCTCAGTGTCCCTAGTGTCCCCTCGGACCATCTGGCCCTGCCATGCCCCCCACAATGCCCCTCAGTGTCCCTCCAGTGTCCCCAGTGTCCCCATGTCCCCTCAGTGTCCCCAATGTCCCCATGTCCCCTCGGTGTCCCCTCAGTGTCCCCAATGTCCCCTCAGTGTCCCCAGTGTCCCCAGTGTCTCCTCTGACCATCTGGCCCTGCCATGTCCCCAATGTCCCCTCAGTGTCCCCAATGTCCCCCAGGGTCCCCTCCAATGCCCCCCAGTGTCCCCTCAGTGTCCCCATGTCCCCTCGGACCATCTGGCCCCACTGTCCCCTCAGTGTCCCCAATGTCCCCATGTCCCCTCAGTGTCCCCAATGTCCCCAATGTCCCTCCAGTGTCCCCGTGTCCCCTCTGACCATCTGGCCCTGCTGTCCCCTCAGTGTTCCCAATGTCCCCACTGTCCCCTCAGTGTCCCCAGTGTCCCCAGTGTCCCCTCTGACCATCTGGCCCTGCCAGGTCCCCAATGTCCCCACTGTCCCCTCAGTGTTCCCAATGTCCCCACTGTCCCCTCAGTGTCCCCAATGTCCCCATGTCCCCTCAGTGTCCCCAGTGTCCCCAGTGTCCCCAATGTCCCCTCAGTGTCCCCAATGTCCCCCCAGTGTCCCCTCTGACCATCTGGCCCTGCTTGGCCATTTTCTTGATGTCCACGATGATTTTCTTCTCCTGCGCCTCGAGCTTCTGCCGCTCGCGCTCCAGCTCGCGCACGGCGCGGGACAGAGCGCGCTGGTTCTGCCGGAGCAGCTCCTCGGGGGAGCGCCTGCGCCCGAACAGCAGCTCCATGGGCACCTGGGGACATTGGGGACACACACGGTGACACACGGGGACACACAGTGACACACAGTGACACAGTGACACCCAGGGACAGAGCGCGCTGGTTCTGCCGGAGCAGCTCCTCGGGGGAGCGCCTGCGCCCGAACAGCAGCTCCATGGGCACCTGGGGACACACACGGTGACACACGGTGACACACGGTGACACACGGTGACACACAGGGACACAGTGACACCCAGGGACAGAGCGCGCTGGTTCTGCCGGAGCAGCTCCTCGGGGGAGCGCCTGCGCCCGAACAGCAGCTCCATGGGCACCTGGGGACACTGGGGACATTGGGGACATCAGTGACAGTGACACACAGTGACACACAGTGACACACAGTGACACACAGTGACACCCAGGGACAGAGCGCGCTGGTTCTGCCAGAGCAGCTCCTCGGGGGAGCGCCTGCGCCCGAACAGCAGCTCCATGGGCACCTGGGGACACTGGGGACATTGGGGACACACGGTGACACACGGTGACACACAGTGACACAGTGACACAGTGACACCCAGGGACAGAGCGCGCTGGTTCTGCCGGAGCAGCTCCTCGGGGGAGCGCCTGCGCCCGAACAGCAGCTCCATGGGCACCTGGGGACATTGGGGACACACGGGGACACACGGTGACACACAGTGACACACAGTGACACACAGTGACACACAGTGACACCCAGGGACACAGTGACACACGGTGACACACAGGTACACACAGTGACACCCAGGGACACACAGTGACACGCAGTGACACACAGTGACACACGGTGACACACGGTGACACACAGTGACACGCAGTGACACACAGTGACACACAGACACCCAGGTACGGAGCGCGCTGGTTCTGCTGGAGCAGCTCCAGGGGGCCAGCAGGGACACCTGGGGACACTGGGGGACATTGGGGACATCAGTGACAGTGACACATGGTGACACAAAGGGACAGTGACACGCAGTGACACACAGTGACACCCAGAGACGCAGTGACACACAGGGACAGGGACACACAGTGACACACAGTGACACACAGTGACACCCAGGGACAGTGACACTCAGAGACACCCAGAGACACACAGTGACACACCGTGACACACAGTGACACACGGTGACACACCGTGACACACAGTGACACACGGTGACACACCATGACACATGGTGACACACAGGAACACAGTGACACACAGTGACACCCAGGGACAGTGACACACAGAGACACAGTGACACAGAGTGACGCAGTGACACACAGGGACACACAGTGACACCCAGGGACAGAGCGTGCTGGTTCTACCGGAGCAGCTCCAGGGGGCCAGCAGGGACAGTGACACCCAGGGACACCCAGTGACACCCAGTGACACACAGTGACACCCAGGGACACCCAGTGACACACAGTGACACACAGGGACACCCAGTGACACACAGTGACACACAGTGACACAGAGTGACAGTGACACACTGTCACACACAGTGACACCCAGGGACACCCAGTGACACACAGTGACACACAGTGACACCCAGGGACACACGGTGACACACGGTGACACACAGTGACACACAGGGACACACAGGGACACACAGGGACACACAGTGACACATGGTGACACACAGGGACACACAGGGACACACAGGGACACAGTGACACACAGTGACACACAGTGACACACAGGGACACACAGGGACACACAGGGACAGTGACACACAGTGACACACGGTGACACACAGGGACAGTGACACACAGGGACACCCAGTGACACCCAGTGACACCCAGGGACACACAGTGACACACAGTGACACCCAGGGACACACAGTGACACACAGTGACACCCAGGGACACACGGTGACACACGGTGACACACAGTGACACACAGTGACACACAGGGACACACAGTGACACACGGTGACACACAGGGACACAGTGACACACGGTGACACACAGGGACACACGGTGACACACAGGGACACACAGTGACACAGTGACACACAGTGACACACAGGGACACACGGTGACACACGGTGACACACGGTGACACACAGTGACACACAGTGACACACAGGTACACACAGTGACACCCAGGGACACACAGTGACACGCAGTGACACACAGTGACACACAGGGACACGCAGTGACACACAGGGACACACGGTGACACCCAGGCACGGAGCGCGCTGGTTCTGCTGGAGCAGCTCCAGGGGGCCAGCAGGGACAGTGACACCCAGGGACACCCAGTGACACACTGTCACACACAGTGACACACAGTGACACACAGTGACACACGGTGACACGCAGTGACACACAGGGACACACAGGGACACACAGTGACACACAGTGACACAGAGTGACAGTGACACCCAGTGACACCCAGGGACACACGGTGACACACGGTGACACACAGGGACAGTGACATGCAGTGACACATTGTCACACACAGTGACACAGTGACACACAGTGACACCCAGGGACACACAATGACACACAGTGACACACAGTGACACAGAGTGACAGTGACACACAGTGACACACAGTGACACCCAGGGACACCCAGTGACACACAGTGACACACAGTGACACAGAGTGACAGTGACACACTGTCACACACAGTGACACCCAGGGACACCCAGTGACACACAGTGACACCCAGGGACACACGGTGACACACAGTGACACACAGTGACACACAGTGACACACAGTGACACACAGGGACAGTGACACACAGGGACACACAGGGACACACGGTGACACACAGGGACACACGGTGACACACAGGGACAGTGACACACAGGGACACGCAGTGACACACAGTGACACACAGGGACACACAGGGACACACAGGGACATACGGTGACACAGTGACACACTGGGACACACAGGGACACACAGTGACACACAGTGACACACGGTGACACACAGTGACACACGGTGACACACGGTGACACACAGTGACACAGTGACACACAGGGACACACAGGGACATACGGTGACACACAGTGACACACAGTGACACACAGTGACACCCAGTGACACGCAGTGACACACAGGGACACACAGGGACATACGGTGACACACTGGGACACACTGGGACACAGTGACACACGGTGACACACAGGGACACAGTGACACACGGTGACACACAGTGACACACAGGGACACAGTGACACACAGTGACACACAGTGACACACAGTGACACACAGTGACACACTGGGACACACAGTGACACACAGGGACACGCAGGGACACACGGTGACACACAGTGACACACTGGGACACAGTGACACACGGTGACACAGTGACACACGGTGACACACGGTGACACACAGTGACACACAGTGACACACGGTGACACACAGGGACACACAGGGACAGTGACACACAGTGACAGTGACACACAGGGACACACAGTGACACACAGTGACACAGTGACACACGGTGACACACAGGCACAGAGCACGTTGGTTCTGCCGGAGCAGCTCGGGGGGGCCAGCAGGGACACCTGGGGACACCTGGGGACACCTGGGGACATTGGGGACAGCAGGGAACACTGGGGACACTGACGGGACATTGGGGACACTGGTGGCACATTGGGGACACTGGTGGCACACTGGGGACACCGGTGACACACTGGGGACAGTGGTGGGACATTGGGGACACTGGTGGCACATTGGGGACACCGGTGGCACACTGGGGACAGTGGTGGCACACAGCCCAGGGTTCTGCCACAGGTGCTCCATGAGACACGGGATCACCTGGGGACACTGGGGACAGCAATGGGACACTGGGGACATCAGGGACAGAGACGGGACACTGGGGACAGAGACGGGACATTGGGGACAGTGATGGGACACTGGGGACACTGATGGCACATTGGGGACATCAGTGACACACAGGGACAGCAATGGGACACTGGGGACACTGATGGGACACTGATGGGACACTGGGGACATCAGTGACACACTGGGGACATTGAGGACACTGATGGGACACTGGGGACACTGATGGGACACTGGGGACATCAGTGACACACGGGTACAGCGATGGCACACGGCTCAGGGGGTGCTGGCTCTGCTGCAGCAGCTCCGTGGGGACATGGGGACACTGGGGACACCTGGGGACAGCCACGGGACACTGGGTACACTGGTGGCACACTGGGGACACTGGTGGCACACTGGGGACAGCCACGGAACACTGGGGACACTGGTGGCACACTGGGGACACTGGTGGCACACTGGGGACAGCCACGGAACACTGGGGACACCTGTGGGACGTTGGGGACACGGCCATGAGGGGACACGGGGGTGTGGTGGCACCTGGAGATGGGGACAGGGGATAGCGGGGGGGACAGCAGGGGGACAGGGGAGGGGACAGGAGGTGACACACGGGGACAGGGAAGTGACTCAGGGACACGGAGGTGACACACGGGGACCCGGAGGTGACACACAGGGATGAGGAAGGGACAGGTGGGTGACACGGAGGTGGCACAGGGGGACCCGGTGGTGGCAGAGGGGGACAGGGAGGTGACACGGAGGGGACACGGAAGTGGCACAGGGACACAGGGAGGTGGCACGGAGGTGGCACAGGGGGACCCGGTGGTGGCACAGGGGGACACGGAGGTGACACGGAGGTGGCACAGGGAGACAGGGAGGTGACACGGAGGTGGCACAGGGGGACCCGGTGGTGGCACAGGGGGACACGGAGGGAACAAGGAGGTGGCACAGGGAGACAGGGAGATGGCACGGAGGGGACACACGGCGACAGAGAGGGGGCACAGGGGGAGCCGGTGGTGGCACAGGGGGACAGGGAGGTGACCCGGCCCCGGGGAGGTGACACCGGAGGTGACACGGAGGTGACAGGCGGTGCCCGGGCCGGTCCCGCGGCCCCCACTCCCCCTCAGGCCCTCCCGACCCCGCCCCGACTCCCTCAGAGCGCCCCCGAGCGGCCCCCGCGCCCCTCCGTGCCCCCGAGCCCCAGAGGCGGCCCCGAATGCCCGCGAATGTCCCCCAATGTCCCCGAATGTCCCCAAACGCCCCCGAATGTCCCCAAACGCCCCCGAGCGCCCCCGGCCCTCACCCGGCTCCGCACCGGCACTTCCGCAAACAATGACGTCACCGCGCTTCCGGTCACGCGGCGCCAGGAGGCTTTCGGTCACGTGACGGTGCCTCCGCCAGGGGAGGAGCGAACCATAGAGGAGGGGATGGAGCGGCCCGAGCGGCCACTTCCGGTGGGAGCAGCGAGAGGAGCGGCCAGAGCGGCTCCGCCCGAGAGAGCGACACCTGGCGGCGCGGGGGTGTCGGGCAGGGCGGAACTGGGGATACTGGGATGGACTGGGATGGACTGGGAGGGGATACTGGGGGTACTGGGATGTACTGGGAATGGGAACTGGGGGTACTGGGATGTACTGGGATGTACTGGGAATGGGAACTGGGGGTACTGGGAATGGGAACTGGGGATACTGGGATGTACTGGGAATGGGAACTGGGGGTACTGGGATGTACTGGGATGTACTGGTATGTACTGGGAATGGGCACTGGGGGAACTGGGGATACTGGGATATACTGGGAGGGGATACTGGGCCATACTGGGAGCACTGGGAATGGGACTGGGCCATACTGGGAGCACTGGGAATGGGACTGGGCCGTACTGGGAGCGGGACTGGGCCATACTGGGAACGGGACTGGGCCATACTGGGAGCACTGGGAACGGGACTGGGCCGTACTGGGAGCACTGGGAACGGGACTGGGCCGTACTGGGAGCACTGGGAACAGGACTGGGCCGTACTGGGAACGGGACTGGGCCATACTGGGAGCACTGGGAATGGGATTGGGCCATACTGGGAGCACTGGGAACGGGACTGGGCCCAGCCCAGTGTAACCAGTGACACCCCCTCCCCCTCCCAGTATAAACCAGTACCACCCACACCCCCTCCCAGTACAAACCAGTACAAACCAGTACAAACCAGTACAAACCAGTCCCACCCGTACCACCCCCCAGTATAACCCAGTCGAACCAGTGACACCCACTGCACCCCTCCCAGTACAAACCAGTAGGAGTCCTGCCCCCACCCCAGTGCCACCCAGTCCAACCCAGTCCAGACCAGTACAGACCAGTACAGACCAGTACAGACCAGTATAAACCAGTCCAAACCAGTCCAAATCAGTCCAGACCAGTCCAAACCAGTCCAGACCAGTCCAAACCAGTACAGACCAGTCCAAACCAGTCCAGACCAGTACAGACCAGTCCAAACCAGTCCAAACCAGTCCAGACCAGTACAGACCAGTCCAAACCAGTCCAGACCAGTATAAAACAGTCCAAACCAGTATGGACCAGTCCAAACCAGTCCAAACCAGTCCAGACCAGTACAGACCAGTCCAAACCAGTACAGACCAGTCCAAACCAGTCCAGACCAGTCCAAACCACTACAGACCAGTATAAACCAGTCCAAACCAGTACAGACCAGTCCAGACCAGTCCAGACCAGTATAAACCAGTCCAGACCAGTCCAAACCAGCCCAAACCAGTCCAGACCAGTCCAAAACAGTCCAGACTAGTCCAGACCAGTCCAAACCAGTACAGACCAGTATAAACCAGTCCAAACCAGTCCCTTGGCTCTTTAATCCGGCCCGAGCAGCGCTGGGGGGGGGGAGGGGCGGGGGAATAAATAGGGGGAGGGGCGGGGCCAGGGGAGGGGCGGGGCCGGAGAAGAAGGGGCGGGGCCATGGGGAGAAGGGGCGGGGCCAGAGGGGGCGGGGCCGGGAAGGGGAGAGAAATTTTGGGGAATTTTTAAAACTTTTTGGGGGCAATTTTTGGGATTGATTTTCGAATTTTGGGCATTTTTGGATTTTTTTTTTATTTTTGGGGAATTTTGGGGGAATTCTGGGGGATTTTTTTATTTTGGGGTTTTTTGGGGAATTTTTGGGGATTTTTTTGGGGCTTTTGGGGATTTTTTTTTAATTATTTTGGGGGATTTTTTTGGGATTTAGTTTGGATATCTTGGGAGGATTTGGTTTTTTTGGAGATTTCTTTATTTTTGGGGTTTTCGGGGAATTTTATTTTTGGAGTTTTTTAGGGTTTTTTTTGGTTTTCTTAGAATTTTATTGGGATTTTTCTAGGAATTTTGGGGGGAATTTTTTTATTTTGGGGTTTTTTTGGGGGGGTTTCCCTGGGATTTTTTGGGGACTTTTGGGGATACTTTAATTTTATTTTTGGGGGATTTACTTGGGATTTAGTTTTGATTTTTTAGGAGGATTTTAAGATTTTTTGGGGGGTTTACTTGGGATTTTCTTAGGATTTTGGGGGGGATTTATTTTTGATTTTGGTTTTTTTTTTGTTTTGTTTTCTTGGGATTTTATTGGGATTTTTTTTTTTTTTATCTATTTTTGATTTTTGGGGGCTTTTAAAAATTTTTGGGGGTATTTTCTTGGGGTTTTTTGAGTTTTTTTTAATTTTCTTGGAGTTTTCTGAGACTTTTTTGGGGGGAGGTTCTGGGATTTTTGGGGATTTTTTGGGGCTCACTCAGGATTTTTTGGAGTTTTTTTTTAGGGGTTTCTTGGGCTCCTTTTAGGATTTTTTTAGTCTTTTTTTTTTGCATTTTTGGTGTGTTTTGGGGGTTGTTTTTTTAGCCTTTTTTAGGGTTTTTTCAATGGGTTTTTACTGTGGTTTGTAAAGGTTTTTATGGGATTTTTTTTTTTTTTGCAGTTTTTTATTTAGGGTTTTTTGTGGGATTTTTTTTGTAGGTTTTTTTTTTTCAGCTTGTTTTTTAAGGAACTTTCTCTGCAGGTTTTATTGGGATTTTTGGGATATTTGGGATTTTTTTTCTGGGGATTTCTCTGCAGGTTTTATTGGGATTTTTTGGGATATTTGGGATTTTTTCCTGGGGATTTCTCTGCAGGTTTTATTGGGAATTTTTTGGGATATTTTGGGTTTTCTCTGGGGATTTCTCTGCAGGTTTTATTGGGATTTTTGGGATATTTGGAGATTTTCCCTGGGGATTTCTCTGCAGGTTTCATTGGAATTTTTTGGGATTTTTTCCTGGGGATTTCTCTGCAGGTTTTATTGGGATTTTTGGGATATTTTGGGGATTTTCCCTGGGGATTTCTCTGCAGGTTTTATTGGGATTTTTGGGATATTTGGGGATTTTCCCTGGGGATTCCTCTGCAAGTTTTATTGGGATTTTTTGGGATATTTGGGATTTTTTCCTGGGGATTTCTCTGCAGGTTTTATTTGGATATTTTGGGATTTTTTCCTGGGGATTTCTCTGCAGGTTTTATTGGGATTTTTTGGGATTTTTTTCTGGGGATTTCTCTGCAGGTTTTATTTGGATATTTGGGGATTTTCCCTGGGGATTTCTCTGCAGGTTTTATTGGGATTTTTTGGGATATTTTGGGTTTTCCCTGGGGATTTCTCTGCAGCTTCCACTGGAGTTTTTGGGGATATTTTGGGATATTTTGGGGATTTCTCTGCAGCTTCCACTGGGGTTTTTGGGGATATTTTGGAATATTTTGGGGATTTCTCTGCAGCTTTCACTGGGGTTTTTGGGGGTATTTTGGGATATTTTGGGGATTTCTCTGCAGCTTCCACTGGGGTTTTTGAGGGATATTTTGGGATATTTTGGGGATTTCTCTGCAGCTTTCACTGGGGTTTTTGAGGGATATTTTGGGATATTTTGGGGATTTCTCTGCAGCTTTCACTGGGATATTTTGGAATATTTTGGGGATTTCTCTGCAGCTTTCACTGGGGTTTTTTGGGGGTATTTTTTGGGGAATTCTCTGCAGCTTCCACTGGGGTTTTTGGGGGATATTTTGGGGATTTCTCTGCAGCTTTCACTGGGATTTTTGGGGATATTTTGGGGATTTCTCTGCAGCTTTCACTGGGATTTTTTTGGATTTTTTGGGGATTTCTCTGCAGCTTTCACTGGGATTTTTGGGGATATTTTGGGATATTTTGGGGATTTCTCTGCAGCTTCCACTGGGGTTTTTGGGGGTATTTTGGGGATTTCTCTGCAGCTTCCACTGGGGTTTTTGGGGGTCTTTTTCTGCAGCTGTTTATTGGGTTCTCGGCGGGGATGTTCCCTGGGGGTTTCTCTGCAGGCTCTGGGGCTCTCCCGGGGTGCTGCAGGGCTGGGGTCCCTCGGGGGTCACTTGAGGCAGCGCTCGAAGTAGGTGGCTCCCACGTAGCCGCCGCGCAGCGAGCGCTGCACGTTCTGCTCAAACAGGCGCCGGTTGCTCTGCAGCACCTCGGCCGCCTCCTTGTTCAGGGGGTCCTCGGGGTTCGGCTCCTGGGGGGACATCGGGGTCAGGGGGACCTCAAAATATGGGGGGAGAGACCCTGAAACTCCCCAAATCCCAGAATTCCCCTAAATCCCCCCAAAATCCCAGAAACTCCCATCAGCCCCTTTTGGGGTTTGGGTCCCATTTTGGGGCTCCCCTTGTTCAGGGGGTCCTTTGGGGTTCGGCTCCTTGGGGGGACATCGGGGTCAGGGGGACCCCAAAATATGGGGGGTAAATACCCCAAAACCCCCCAGAACTCAGAATCCCCTAAAACCCCTCAGAATTCCCCCAAATCCCCTCAAAATCCCAATAACTGCCCCAAATCCCATCAGCCCTGGGTTGGGGTCTGGGTCCCATTTTGGGGTTCTCCTTGTTCAGGGGGTCCTCGGGGTTCGGCTCCTTGGGGGGACATCGGGGTCAGGGGGACCCCAAAACATGGGGGGAGAGACCCCAAAACTCCCCAGAATTCCCCCAAAATCCCAGAAAATCCCATCAGCCCTGGGTTGGGGTCTGGGTCCCATTTTGGGGTTCTCCTGGTTCAGGGGGTCCTCAGGGTTCAGCTCCTTGGGGGGAAATTTGGGGTGAGGGGGACCCCAAAACATGGGGGGAGGGACCCCAAAACTCCTCAAATCCCCCCAGAATCCCAGAAACTCCCATCAGCCCTGGGTTGGGGTCTGGGTCCCATTTTGGGGCTCCCTTTGTTCAGTGGGTCCTCGGGGTTCGGCTCCTTGGGGGGAAATTTGGGGTGAGGGGGACCCCAAAACATGTGGGGCAAATACCCCAGCACCCCCCAAATCCCAGAATCCCCTAAAACCCCTCAGAATTCCCAAAATCCCCCCAAAATCCCAATAACTGCCCCAAATCCCATCAGCCCTGGGTTGGGGTCTGGGTCCCATTTTGGGGTTCCCTTTGTTCAGGGGGTCCTCGGGGGAAACATTTGGGGTCAGGGGACCCCAACACTTCCCAAATTCCCCCAAAATCCCTTAAACCCCCAAATCCCAGAATTCCCTAAACCCTCCCCCAAATCCCACAAGTCATTGGTTGGGTTTGGCTCCTTTTGGGGGAGAATTTGGGGTTTGAGGGACCCCAAAATTCCCCTAAAACCCCCCAAAACCCCTTCAGACCCCAAATCCCAGAATTCCCCTAAACCCCCAAACCAGCCCTGGGTTGGGGTCTGGGTCCCGTTTTGGGGTTCCCCTTGTTCAGGGGGTCTTTGGGCTTTGGCTCCTGGGGGGAAATTTGGGGTCGGGGGACCCCAAGATTCCCCCAAAACCCCCCAAATCCCTTCACACACCCCAAAATCCCAGAATTCCCCAAAACCCCCCAAATCCCATCAGCCATTGCTTGGGGTTCGGCTCCTTCTGGGGGAAAGTTTGGGGTTGGAGGGACCCCAAAATGTGGGGGGAGAGACCCCAAATCCCCCGAAAACCCCCCAGAAATCCCCTAAAACCCCCCAGAATCCCTGAAATCCCCCCAGAATCCCCTAAATCCGCCCAGAATCCCTAAATCCCCCCAGAAATCCCTAAATCCCCTAAATCCCTAAATACCCCCAAAATCCCTAAATCCCCCCAAAATCCCCTAAATCCCCCAAAATCCCCTAAATCCCCCCAGAATCCCCTAAATCCCCCCAGAATCCCCTAAATCCCCCCAAAATCCCCTAAATCCCCCCAGAATCCCCTAAATCCCCCAAAATCCCCCAAATCCCCCCAAAATCTCCTAAAACCCCTCAAAATCCCCTAAATCCCCCTAAATCCCCTAAATCCCCCCAGAATCCCCAAAATCCCCCCAAAATCCCCTAAAAGCCCCCAAAATCCCCTAAATTCCCCCAAAATCCCCAAAATCCCCCCGAAATCCCCAAAAGCCCCAAATCCCCCAAAAGCCCCAAATCCCCCCAAAATCCCCTAAATCCCCCAAAATCCCCTAAATCCCCCAAAAGCCCGAAATCCCCCCAAAATCCCCTAAATCCCCCCAGAATCCCTAAATCCCCCCAGAATCCCTAAATCCCCCCAAAATCCCCTAAATCCCCCAAAATCCCCGAAATCCCCCCAAAATCCCCCAAAATCCCCTAAATCCCACAGAATCCCTAAATCCCCCCAAAATCCCCTAAATCCCCCAGAATCCCTGAAAACCCCCCAGAAATCCCTAAATCCCCCAGAATCCCCTAAATCCCCCAAAATCCCTAAATCCCCCCAAAATCCCCCCAGAATCCCTAAATCCCCCCAAAATCCCTAAATCCCCCCAGAAATCCCTTAAAACCCCTCAAAATCACCTAAATTCCCCCAGAATCCCTAAATCCACCCAAAATCCCCTAAATCCCCCCAAAATCCCCAAATCCCCCCGAAATCCCCTAAACCCCTCAAAATCCCCTAAATCCCCCCAAAATCCCCCAAATCCCCCCAAAATCCCCAAAATCCCTTCCCAGCCCCAAACCCCAGAATCCCCTAAAACCCCCCAGGACCCCCAAACCCTCCCCAGGACCCCCCCAGCCCTCCAGGTGTCCCCAAACATCCCCCAGGTGCCCCCTCCATATCCTCAACCCCCAGGTGTGTCCCCAGGTGTGTCCCCACGTCCCCAGGTGTCCCCTCCACGTCCCCAGGTGTCCCCCACATCCCCAGGTGTCCCCTCCACGTCCCCAGGCGTGTCCCCAACTCCCCCAAGTGTCCCCAAGCCTTCCCAGGTGTGTCCCCACGTGTGCCCTCAGGTGCCCCCCCCATATCTCCAGGTGTCCCCCCATGTCCCCAGGTGTGTCCCCATGTCCTCCCATGTCCCCAAGGTCCCCCAGGTGTCCCCACGTATTCCCAGGTGTGCCCCCATGTCCCCCCAGCTGTGTCCCCATGTGCCCAGGTACCCCCACGTGTATTCCCCAGGTGACCCCATGTGCCCCCGTGTCCCCCCAGGTGTGTCTCCATGTCCCCCCAGGTGTGTCCTCACGTCCCCCCAGGTGTCCCCAAGCCCCCCAGGTGTCCCCATGTCCCCCCAGGTGTGTCCCCATGTCCCCCCAGGTGTGTCCCCAGGTGTGTCCCCATGTCCCCCCAGATGTCCCCAGGTGTCCCGCCAGGTGTGTCCCCGTGTCCCCCCAGGTGTGCCCCCAAGTGTGTCCCCCCAGGTGTGTCCCCGTGTCCCCCAGGTGTGTCCCTCCGTGTCCCCCAGGTGTGTCCCCTCGGTGTCCCCCCAGGTGTCCCCCCAGGTGTGTCCCCAGGTGTGTCCCCCGTGTCCCCCCAGCTGTCCCCCCCGGTGTCCCCCCAGGTGTGTCCCCCAGGTGTCCCTCACCAGGAACAGGTACTGCAGGCCGTAGATGATGGAGTTGATGGTCAGCACCGGCTTCCAGTCCTCCCTGCGGGGAGCGCCCAGCGGTCACGGCCACTGCGGCCACTGCCACTGCCACGGCCACTGCCACTGCCACGGCCACGGCCACTGCGGCCAGCGGGCAGCGGGCACGGCCACTGCGGGCACGGCCACTGCGGCCACTGCCACTGCCACGGCCACTGCGGCCACTGCGGGCACTGCGGCCACTGCCACGGGCCACTGCCACAGCCACAGCCACTGCCACGGCCACTGCCACGGCCACTGCGGCCACTGCCACGGCCACTGCGGCCACTGCAGCCACTGCCACGGCCACTGCCTCAGCCACTGCCACGGCCACTGCCACTGTGGCCACTGCGGCCAGCGGGCACGGCCACGGCGGCCACTGCCACTGCGGCCACTGCGGCCACAGCCATGGCCACTGCGGCCAGCGGGCACGGCCACAGCCACTGAGGCCACTGCCACGGCCACTGCCACTGAGGCCACTGCCACTGCGGCCACTGCGGCCACTGCCATGGCCACTGCCACTGCGGCCACTATGGTCAGTGGACACAGCCATGGCCATGGCCACGGCCATGGCGGCCACTGTCATGGCCACTGTCACTGCGGCCAGCAGGCACAGCCACAGCCATGGCCAGCAGGCACGGCCACTGCCACTGCGGCCACTGCCCCTGCGGCCACTGCGGCGGTCACTGCGGCCACAGCCACGGCCAGCGGGCACGGCCATGGCCCCTGCGGCCACTGCGGCGGCTACGGCCAGCAGGCACGGCCACCACGGCCACCACGGCCACTGCGGCCACTGCCAGTGCCACGGCCACGGTCAGTGGTCAGTGGGCAATGGGCAGTGGGGCCACCACAACCCCCCAGGTGTGTCAGTAGCCCCCCAGGTGTGTGTGCTAGCCCACCTGAGGATGTTGAGGCACACGTTGCCCCCCAGGTGTGTCAGTAGCCCCCCAGGTGTGTCAGTAGCCCCCCAGGTGTTTGGTAGCCCCCCGGGTGTCCCAGGTAGCCCACCTGAGGATGTTGAGGCACACGTTGCCCCCCAGGTGTGTCACTGCCCCCCCAGGTGTGTCAGTAGCCCCCCAGGTGTGTCAGTAGCCCCCCCAGGTGCTCGGTAGCCCCGCGGGTGTCCCTGGTAGCCCACCTGAGGATGTTGAGGCACACGTTGCCCCCCAGGTGTGTCAGTAGCCCCCCAGGTGTGTCAGTAGCCCCCCAGGTGTGTCAGTAGCCCCCCAGGTGTGTCACTGCCCCCCAGGTGTGTCAGTAGCCCCCCAGGTGTGTCAGTAGCCCCCCAGGTGCTCGGTAGCCCCCCGGGTGTCCCAGGTAGCCCACCTGAGGATGTTGAGGCACACGTTGCCCCCCAGGTGTGTCACTGCCCCCCCAGGTGTGTCACTGCCCCCCAGGTGTGTCAGTAGCCCCCCAGGTGTGTCACTGCCCCCCAGGTGTGTCAGTAGCCCCCCGGGTGTCCCTGGTAGCCCACCTGAGGATGTTGAGGCACACGTTGCCCCCCAGGTGTGTCAGTAGCCCCCCAGGTGTGTCAGTTGCCCCCCAGGTGTGTCAGTAGCCCCCCGGGTGTCCCAGGTAGCCCACCTGAGGATGTTGAGGCACACGTTGCCCTCCAGGTCGATGTTGGGGTGGTACACCATCGTCTCGCACTTCACCTTGGGCGGGTCGTGCGGGTAGCCCTGGCCCACCTGCGCGGCAGCCGGCCACCGCGGTGGCCACCCAGTCACCCCAGTGGCCACCAACCCCCCCAGGGGCCAGCCGGTCACCCCAGTGGCCACCAAGTCACCCCTGGTGGCCACCAAGCCCTCCCAGCCCTCAGATGGCCCAGAGGCCACCAGGCAGTGTCTGGTGGCCACCGAGTCACCCCTGGTGGCCACCAAGCCCTCCCAGCCCTCAGATGGCCCAGGGGCCACCAGGCAGGGTCCAGGGGCCACTGAGTCACCCCTGGTGGCCACCAAATCACTCCCAGTGGTCACCAACCCCTCCCAGCCTACAGCTGGCCCAATGGCCACCCAGTCACCCCCAGTGGCCACCCAGTCACCCCAGTGGCCACCCAGTCACCCCCAGTGGCCACCCAGTCACCCCAATGGCCACCCAGTCACCCCCAGTGGCCACCCAGTCACCCTCAGCCCACAGCGGGCCCAGGGGCCACCAAGTCACCCCTGGTGGCCACTGAATCACCCCTGCTGGCCACTGAGTGACCCCAAACCGTCAGGAGGCCCAGGGGCCACCAGGCAGTGTCCAGGGGCCACTGAGTCACCCCCAGCCCTCAGGAGGCCCCCGGTGGCCACCAAGTCACTCTCAGTGGCCACCAACCCCCCCAGGGGCCACCTCTGACCCACGGGAGCCCTGGCACAGCTCGGTGGCCACAGGGAGGGGTTTGGTGGCCACAGGGGGGGTTGGTGGCCATGGCAGGGGTTTAGTAGCCACATGGGGGGTTTGGTGGCCACAGGGGGGTTGGTGGCCACAGGGGGGGGGTTGGTGGCCACAGAGGGGGTTTAGTAGCCACGGGGGGAAGTTGGTGGCCCAGCACTGACCTTGAAGCTGAAGACGAATTTGCCGCCCTTGTAGAAACCCTGGGGACAGAGAAATGTCACCAAGGGGGACAGCAGGGGACAGCAGGGGACAGTAGGGGACAGGGACAGGGTGGGGACAGGGGTGGGGACAGCAGGGGACAGGGTGGGGGACAGCAGGGGACAGGGTGAGGACAGGGGACAGGGGTGGGGACAGGGTGGGGACAGCAGGGGACAGCAGGGGACAGGGGTGGGGACAGCAGGGGACAGGGTGGGGACAGCAGGGGACAGGGGAAATCCCCAAGTGACAGGAGGGGACATGGGAGGGAACAGGGACAGGGGACAGGGGGACAGGGGGACAGGGGACACCCTAAAGTGACACAGGGAGGGGACAGGGACAAGGGCAGGGGGAGGGACAGGGAACAGAGGGGACAGGGACAGGAGAGACCCCAAAGTGACAGAAGGGGACACGGGGAGGGGACAGGGACAAGGACAGGGATGGGGACAGGAGGGGACAGGAAAAACCCAAAGTGACAGGAGGGGACAGGAGGGGTGACACAGGGAGGGGACGGGGGGACACGGGGGGGGACAGGGGGGACTGTCCCCATCTCGTCAGGGCAGACTGAGCAAGGGGCCCCAGGGAGGTGACACGGAGGTGACACAGGGGACAGGAGGTGACACAGGTGCCCCCAGGTGTCCCCAGGGAGGTGCCCCAGGTGACACACAGGTGCCAGGTGTCCCCAGGGAGGTGCCCCAGGTGACACACAGGTGCCAGGTGTCCCCAGGGAGGTGGCCCAGGTGACACAGATGACCCAGGTGCCCCCGAGCTCCCCAAGTTCCCCAGGTGCCCCCCCAGGTGCCAGATGTCCCCCAGGTGCCCCAGGGAGGTGCCCCAGATGTCCCCCAGGGATGTTCCCCAGCTGTCCCCAGGTGTGTCCCCAGGTGTGTCCCCAGGTGTCCCCAGGTGTCCCCAGGTGTCCCAGCTGTCCCCAGGTGTGTCCCCAGGTGTCCCCAGGTGTCCCCAGCTGTCCCCAGGTGTCCCAGCTGTCCCCAGGTATGTCCCCAGGTGTCCCCAGGTGTGTCCCCAGGTGTCCCCAGGTGTCCCAGCTGTCCCCAGGTGTCCCCAGGTGCCCCCGTGTGTCCCCAGGTGTCCCCAGGTGTGTCCCCAGGTGTCCCAGGTGTCCCCACCTGTCCCCAGGTGTGTCCCCAGCTGTCCCCAGGTGTCCCAGGTGTCTCCAGGTGTCCCAGATGTCCCAGCTGTCCCCACCTGTCCCCAGGTGTGTCCCCAGGTGTGTCCCAGGTGTGTCCCCAGCTGTCCCCAGGTGTGTCCCCAGGTGCCCCAGCTGTCCCCAGGTGTGTCCCCAGCTGTCCCCAGGTGTCCCCAGCTGTCCCCAGGTGTGTCCCCAGCTGTCCCCAGGTGCCCCAGCTGTCCCCAGGTGTGTCCCCAGCTGTCCCCAGGTGCCCCAGCTGTCCCCAGGTGTGTCCCCAGGTGTCCCAGGTGTCCCAGGTGTCCCCAGGTGTGTCCCCAGCTGTCCCAGGTGTGTCCCCAGGTGTCCCCAGGTGCCCCCAGCTGTCCCCAGCTGTCCCCAGCTGTCCCCAGGTGTCCCAGGTGTGTCCCCAGGTGTGTCCCCAGCTGTCCCAGGTGTGTCCCCAGGTGCCCCAGCTGTCCCCAGCTGTCCCCAGGTGTCCCAGGTGTGTCCCCAGGTGTGTCCCCAGCTGTCCCAGGTGTGTCCCCAGGTGTGTCCCCAGCTGTCCCCAGGTGTCCCCAGGTGTCCCAGGTGTCCCCACCTCGTCGGGGCAGATGAGCAGGCGGAAGTGCAGCAGGTCGTCCTGGTCTGAGAAATCGATCTCGCACGTCTTGGGCAGGTTCAGCTCGTTGATGTCTGGGGACAAACAGCGACATTGGGGACACTGAGGGGACACTGGGGACACAGCGACATTGGGGACACTGAGGGGACACTGGGGACACTGGGGACACTGGGGACACTGAGGGGACACAGGGACACTGAGGGGACACTGAGGGGACACTGGGGACACTGAGGGGACACTGAGGGGACACTGGGGACACTGAGGGGACACAGGGACACAGAGGGGACACTGGGACATTGGGGACTCAGAGGGGACACTGGGACACTGAGGGGACACTGGGGACACAGGGACACTGGGGACACAGAGGGGACACTGAGGGGACACTGAGGGGACACTGGGGACAAACAGGGACATTGGGGACACTGAAGGGACACAGAGGGGACACAGGGACACTGGGGACACTGAGGGGACACAGGGACACTGAGGGGACACTGAGGGGACACTGGGGACACTGAGGGGACACTGAGGGGACACAGGGACACAGGGACACTGAGGGGACACTGGGACACTGAGGGGACACAGGGACATTGGGGACACTGAGGGGACATTGGGGACACAGGGACAGCACGGGACACAGGGACATTGGGGACACTGAGGGGACATTGGGGACACAGGGACATTGAGGGGACACAGGGACAGTGAGGGGACACAGAGGGGACAGTGACAGGAAATGGATCTCACTCATCTGGGCAGGTTCAGCTCGTTGATGTCTGGGGACATTGGGGACACTGGGGACATTGGGGACACTGGGGACCATCAGGGGACACTGAGGACATTGGGGACACTGGGGACCGTCAGGGGACACTGGGGACATTGGGGACAACGGGGACATGGACCACACAGGGGACACACAGGGACAGCTGGGGACAAACGGGGAGACACGGGGACACTGGGGACAGCTGGGGATACAGGGACACGGGGACAGAGGGGACACAGGTGACACACACAGGGATACACGGGGACACACGGGGACATGGGTGTGGCAGCAGGGACATGGGGACAGAGGTGAGACAGAGGTGACACAGGTGACAAACATGGACACAGGTGGGGACACACAGGGACACACTCAGGTGACAGAAGTGACACACAGTTGACACACACACAGGTGACACACACAGGTGACACACACACAGGTGACACACGGGTGACACAGACAGGTGACACACACAGGTGACACACACACAGGTGACACACACAGGTGACACAGGTGACACACACACAGGTGACACACACACAGGTGACACAGGTCACACAGGTGACACAGGTGACACACACAGGTGACACAGGTGACACACACACAGGTGACACAGGTCACACAGGTGACACAGGTGACACACACACAGGTGACACACACACAGATGACACACACACAGGTGACACAGGTGACACACAGGTGACACGCACACAGGTGACACGCACACAGGTGACACAGGTCACACAGGTGACACAGGTGACACACACAGGTGACACAGGTGACACACACACAGGTGACACAGGTCACACAGGTGACACGCACACAGGTGATACGCACACAGGTGACACAGGTGACACAGGTGACACAGGTGACACACACACAGATGACACACACACAGATGACACACACACAGGTGACACACACACAGGTGACACACACAGGTGACACACAGGTGACACAGGTCACACAGGTGACACAGGTGACACGGCCATGATACCCCGTGAGCCCAACCCCTCCCTGGCCCATCCCTGGCACAACTGGAACCAAACTGGGACCAAACTGGGGACATACTGGGACGATACTGGGACTATACTGGGGCCATACTGGACCATACTGGGAGCAAACTGAGCCCATACTGGACCATACTGGGAGCAAAGTGGGCCCATACTGGGGCCATACTGGGCCATACTGGGCCATACTGGGAGCAAACTGAGCCCATACTGGGGCTATACTGGGATTATACTGGGACCATTCTGGGACCAGCACCTGACCCCCACTGGGGCCATACTGGGATGCTCACCAAAGCCTTACTGGGACCGGCACCTGCCTCCTACTGGGACCAGTAGGTGACCCTTACTGGGACCAGCACCAGCCCTTACTGGGACCAGCACCTGCCCCTTACTGGGACCAGCACCTGCCCCTTACTGGGACCAGCACCTGCCTCCTACTGGGACCAGTACCTGCCCCTTACTGGGACCAGTACCTGCCCCTTACTGGGACCAGTACCAGCCCTTACTGGGACCAGTACCAGCCCTTACTGGGACCAGTACCTGCCTCCAACTGGGACCAGTAGGTGACCCTTACTGGGACCAGTACCAGCCCTTACTGGGACCAGTACCAGCCCTTACTGGGACCAGTACGTGCCCCTTACTGGGACCAGTACGTGCCCCTTACTGGGACCAGCACTTGCCTCCTACTGGGACCAGTACCTGCCCCTTACTGGGACCAGTATGTGACCCTGACTGGGACCAGTACCTGCCCCTGACTGGGACCAGTACCAGCCCTTACTGGGACCAGTACCAGCCTCCTACTGGGACCAGTACCTGCCCCTCACTGGGACCAGTACCTGCCTCTACTGGGACCAGTACCGGCCCCTTACTGGGACCAGCACCTGCCTCTACTGGGACCAGCACCTGCCCCTCACTGGGACCAGTACCTGCCTCCTACTGGAACCAGTACCAGACCCTTACTGGTCCCAGTATGCACCCCTTACTGGTCCCAGAATGTGCCCCTTACTGGTTCCAGAATGTGCCCCTTACTGGTCCCAGTACCAGACCCTTACTGGTCCCAGAATGTGCCCCTTACTGGTCCCAGTATGCGCCCCTTACTGGTCCCAGTACCGACCCCAGCTCGGCGCTGCTGGAACCGGTCCCAGCCCCCCCAGGGCCGTTAACGACCCAGAACTGCCCCTGCTGGGACCAGTAAGGGGCCGGTACTGGGACCAGTATGAGACCCTTACTGGGACCAGTTTGGGGCCCTAACTGGGATCAGTATGAGACCCTTACTGGGACCAGTCTGGGGCCCTAACTGGGACCAGTATGAGACCCTTACTGGGACCAGTTTGGGGCCCTAATTGGGACCAGTTTGGGACCCTTACTGGCCCCAGTTCCCAGACCTTACTGGGCCCAGTCTGCGACCGTTACTGGCCCCAGTTCGAGGCCCTGACTGGCCCCAGTATGAGGCCATTACTGGGACCAGTTTGCAGACGTTACTGGGCCCCAGTTTGAGGCCCTGACTGGCCCCAGTCTGAGGCCCTGACTGGCCCCAGTTTGAGGCCCTGACTGGCCCCAGTTTGCAGTGCTAACTGGCCCCAGTTTGCAGTGCTAACTGGCCCCAGTTTGCAGTGCTAACTGGCCCCAGTTTGAGGCCCTGACTGGGCCCAGTTTGTAGCCCTGACTGGCCCCAGTATGAGGCCATTACTGGGACCAGTTTGCAGCCGTTACGGGGCCCAGTCTGAGGCCATTACTGGCCCCAGTTCGAGGCCCTTACTGGCCCCAGTTTCCAACCCTTCCTGGGCCCAGTGTGCTGCCCTTACTGGGCCCAGTTTGGGACCCTTACTGGGACCAGTTCGAGGCCCTTACTGCCCCAGTGTGCTGCCCTTACTGGCCCCAGTTTGAGGCCCTTACTGCCCCAGTGTGCTGCCCTTACTGGCCCCAGTTTGAGGCCCTTACTGCCCCAGTGTGCTGCTCTTACTGGGCCCAGTTTGGGACCCTTACTGGCCCCAGTCTGTGGCCGTTACTGGCCCTGGTTCAAGGTCCTGACTGGCCCTAGGTCGAGGCTCTTCCTGGGCCCAGTTTCCAGCCCTTACTGGCCCCAGTTTGGGACCCTTACTGGGCCCAGTTTGCAACCGTTACTGGGCCCATTATGGGACCCTTCCTGGCCCCAGTTTGAGGCCCTTACTGGGCCCAGTTTGAGGCCCTGCTGGGCCCAGTCTGCGACCGTTACTGGCCCCACTTCCCAGCCCTTCCTGGCCCCAGTTTGGGACCCTTACCGGCCCCAATGTACAGCCCTGACTGGCCCCAGTCTGTGGCCGTTACTGGCCCCATCTCGAGGCCCTTACTGGTCCCAGTTTCCGACCCTTCCTGGGCCCAACGTGCTGCCCTTCCTGGCCCCAGTGCGGGACCCTGGCTGGCCCCAGTGTGCGGCCCTGCTGTGCTCTGGTCGTGCCCGCCGCCTCCCCCCAGACCTTTCTGGATGCGGAGCTGCGCGGCCGAGGCCTTTTTGCTGGAGCTCTTGGTGCCGCCCGCCGATTCCTCCTCCTTCTTCTGCTGCTTCAGCGAGAACAGCTTGATCATCCTGCCGGGCCGGGGCGGCGGGGCCGGGGCGGGTCCGGGCCCCCCCCGGGGCCGAGGGAGCGGGGCCGGGCCGGGGGCGGCTCCGGTTCGGGGGCTCCGGGGGCGACGGGGGCCGGGGGCGAGTGCTGAGGGCCGGCCGGCTCGGCAACTTCCGGAGCCGCTCGGCAACTTCCGGAGCCGCTCGGGACTCTCCGGAACCGCTTCACGACCGCTCGACAACTTCCGGGATCTCTTCGTGAAGCTCCGGAATTGCTCCGGTACCACTTCGGGAGTTTCCGGAACCGCTTCGGGAACCTCCGGAGTCGCTTGGCGACTTCCGGAACCGCCTCGGGGATCTCCGGAACCGCTTCGGAACCGTTTCGGGGCTTGGCGGAACGGTCTCAGCGATGTCCGGAGCCGCTCGAAACCTTCCGCAAAGGGGGAGGAGGTTCGGGACTCTCCGGAACCGCTTCGGAATCTCTGGGCGATCTCCGGGGCCGCTTCGTGGGTCGCTGGAATCACTTCGAGAACCTCCGCAGGGCTTCGGGATCTCTCGGCAAACTCCGGAGTCGCCTGGCAACTTCCGGACCTGCTTCGGAACCGTTTCGGGGGCGACGGAACGGCCTCGGGCTCCGCCGGCGCCGCTGGGGAACCGCTTCCGGAAACTCCGGAATGGCTTCGGGGATCTCCGGAAGGGAGGGGGGGGGGGAGGGACTCGGGGGTCTCCGGAAGGGGCGGTTCGGGGCCCCTCAGCACTTCCTGGAAAGACTCCGGCGGGCCCGAGGGCGCTTCGGCTTCTTCCGGAAGGAGATCGACTCGTTCCGGCTCTTCGACCCCGCTTCGGCTCTTTCCGGAACCCTTCGGGTTGTTCCGGAAAATGAGGCGGGGCGAGGCGCTCCGAAAAGCGCCGATCTCCGCCCCTCGGCTCTTTCCGGCAGCCGCTTCGTTTCTCTTTCCCGCGCTTCACGCTCGGCTCTTTCCGGAACACTTCGGGTTCTTCCGGAAAGGGAGGCGGGGCGAGGCGCTCCGAAAAGCGCCGATCTCTACGCCTCGGCTCTTTCCGGAGTACTTCGGCTCTCCCCGGCTCCCACCAGCCAATCCTCCGCCGGGGGTGGGGCTTGAGGCCCCTTCTCCTACAGGGCGCCGCCATGTTGTTCATGGGCGCCGCCATCTTTGCTGGCCCGAGGGTGAACTGGGACCAGTTTCCCCTCCCCGTCCCTCCCCTCTCAGCGCTGCCAGCCCCAGCTCAGCTGGGGGGGGGGGCAGCAGGAGGGAAAATGGGGGCACAGGGGTGGATCCAGCCCGGAAATGGGGGGGAATCCAGGAAATCCAAGCACAAAAATGAGGGAGAATCCAGGAAATCCAAGCACAGAAATGAGGGGGAATCCAGGAAATCCAAGCACAAAAATGGGGAAGAATTCAGTAAATCCAGGTCAAATCAAGCTCTGAAATGGGGAAGGATCAGGAAATCCAAGTACAGAAATGGGGCAGAATTCAGTAAATCCAGGTCAAATCAAGCCCTAAAATGGGGGAGAATCCAGGTCAAATCAAGCCCTGCAATTAGGGAGATTCCAGGAAATCCAAGCACAGAAACTGGGGAGAACCCAGGAAATCTGAGCCCTAAAATGGGGGAGAATCCAGGAAATCTGAGCCCTGAAATGGGGGAGAACCAAGGAAATCTGAGCCCTGAACTGGGGCAGAATCCAGGAAATCCAGGTCAAATCCAGCCCAGAAATGAGGCAGAACCCAGGAGACCAAGGCAGGGCTTTATTTTCCCAGGTGACCCCAGGCTAACAGGGGACAGGGACACCCCCACGTCCCGTGGGGCTCTGGGGGAATCCAAACATTTGGGGGCAAATTGGGGTCCTAGGAAGGGAATTGGGGTCCTGGGAGAGAAAATTGGGGTCCTGGGAGGGGAAATTGGGGTCCTGGGAGGGGAACTGGGGTCCCGGGAGAGGAAATTGAGGTCCTGGGGAGGTCTTTCACCCCCCAGGAGGGGTGATCAGGAGCCTGGAGACACCTCCAGGGCTTCCTCGGGATCCAGCAGGAGCCTGGAGAATTTCTGGTCGCCGAAGACGGCGCTGAGGCGGCTCTCGAGGAAACGCTGCAGCTCCAGGATGGACTGGACATCCGCCTTGTCCTGGGGGGAAACGGGAATTCCAGAGGGGCCGGAGCCCCCCAAACCCCCGCCAAGAGCCCCAGAAGAGCCCCCCAGACCTCGGTGAGGCGGTGGAACTGCCGCAGCAGGCGCCAGCCGTCGCGGGCGAACTCCTCGGGGCTGCGGTAGTGGGGGCTCAGCTTCTCCTGCAGCCGCGCCCGCATCAGCGTCAGGTCCATGGCGTCACGGCCGTCCTGCGCGGGGGCGGGGTCAGCCACACCGGGCGGGGCAGATCCCACCTTGATCCCAAAGAGGGACAGGTCCTATCCCCTGATCCCAAAGAGGGACAGATCCCACCCAGACCCTGATCCCAAACAGGGCAGATCCCACCTGTGATCCCAAACAGGGGCAGATCCCACCCAGATCCTACCCCCTGATCCCAAATGGGGCAGATCCCACCCATGATCCCAAAGAGGGGCAGATCCCACCCAGATCCTGATCCCAAACAGGGCAGATCCCACCCGTGATCCCAAAGAGGGGCAGATCCCACCCAGATCCTACCCCCTGATCCCAAACAGGGCAGATCCCACCCAGATCCTACCCCCTGATCCCAAACGGGGCACATCCCACCCCTGAGCCCACATCCTTGATCCTGAGCCCACATCCTGATCCCACCCATGATCCCAAACGGGGCAGATCCCACCCCTGACCCAAAGAGAGGCTGATCCCACCCCCTGATCCCAAACGGGGTGGATCCCACCCCCTGATCCTGATCCCACCCCTGGTCCTGTCCTGATCCCACCCATGATCTCACCTCCTGAACCTGATCCCACTCATTGATCCGGATTCCACATGCTGATCCCACCCATGATCCCAAACAGGGCAGATCCCAGATCCTGATCCCACCCCAGATCCCACACCTGATCCTGATCCCACCCCAGATCCCAGGTTTCTGCCCTGCCCTGATCCCACCTGCTCACCGGGGAGCTGATCCCACCCCCGATTCCCTCCTGATCACCCCCAGATCTCACCCTGATCCCACCCACTCACCAGGGAGCTGATCCCACCCCCGATCCCCACCACATCCCACCCCAGATCCCCCCTGATCTCAGATCCCTGCTCTGCTCCTGCTGCTGACCAGGGAGCTGATCCCCCCCGGTTCCCCCCCTGATCCACCCAGATCCCCCCATCTCCCCACTGGGCTCCCCCCGGGCTCACCGGGGAGCTGATCCCAACCCTGATCCCACCCCAGATCCCACCCCTGATCCCCCCAGTCCCCCTCCTGATCCCCCCTGATCCCCCTGGGTGCCCCCACTCAATGGGGAGCTGATCCCTCCCCCGATCCCCCCGGGCTCACCGGGGAGCTGCAGAGGCGCTGCAGGGGCCGCCAGGGCTCGTGGCACAGCAGCTCCAGCAGGATGAACTCACAGCGCTGCGGGGATCCCGAGGGAGGGGATGGATCCCAGGGGATCCCCGGGGCTGGGATCCCCAGGGAGGGGATGGATCCCAGGGGATCCCCGGGGCTGGGATCCCGAGGGAGGGGATGGATTCCAGGGGATCCCCAGGGCTGGGATCCCGAGGGAGGGGATGGATCCCTGGGGATCCCTGGGGATCGGGGCGGGGATCCCGAGGGAGGGGATGGATCCCCGGGGATTGGGGCTGGGATCCCAAAGGAGGGGATCCCTGGGGATCGGGGCTGAGATCCTGAGGGAGGGGATGGATCACAAGGGATTCCCGGGGATCAGTGCTGGGATCCCGAGGGAGGGGATGGATCCCAGGGGATCGGGGTGGGGATCCCGAGGGAGGGGATGGATCCCAGGGGATCGGGGCAGGGATCCCGAGGGAGGGGATGGATCCCAGGGGATCGGCCCGGCCTCACCTGCTGGTCCTGGGGGCTCAGCTTCAGCCCGGGGCCCGGCTCTGGCCCCGGCCCCGGCTCCGGGGGGGGCGGGGGCAGCTCCTGGCACAGCAAACACGTCCACTCGGGGCTGGGGAGCGCAGCGGGGTCAGGAACGGGGTCGGGAGCGGGGAAATGGGAACGGGAATGGGGGATCAGAACGGGGGATCGGGAACAGGGGAATGGGAATGGGGGATCGGGAATGGGGGAATGGGAACGGGAATGGGGGATCAGAACGGGGGATCGGGAATGGGGGAATGGGAACAGTGGGCTGGGAATGGGGGATCAGGAATGGGGGAAATGGGAGCGGGGAAACAGAAATGGGGGAACGGGAATAGGGAAATGGGGGATTGGGAATGGGGGAACGGGAACGGGGGAATGGGAACAGGGAAACGGGAACAGGGGATGGGGAACGGGGGTCGGGAACAGGGGAATGGGGATCGGGAACAGAGGAACAGAAATGGGGGATCGGGAATGGGGGAACAGGAATGGGGATTGTGCACAGGGGAATGGGGGATTGGGAACAGGGATCAGGAACGGAGTCACGGGGGATCAGGAACAGGGGATGGGGAATGGGGGGTCGAGAACGGGGAGTCAGGAACGGGGGATCGGGAATGGGGATCGGGAACAGGGAATTGGGAACGGGGGGATCAGAAATGGAGGAACGGGAACGGGGGATCAGAACGGGGATTGGGAATGGGGGAACGGGAACGGGGGAATCAGAACGGGGATTGGGAATGGGGGAACGGGAACGGGGGAATCAGAACGGGGATTGGGAATGGGGGAATGGGAACGGGGGGATCAGAACGGGGATTGGGAATGGGGGAACGGGAACGGGGGGATCAGAACGGGGATTGGGAATGGGGGAACGGGAACGGGAGGTCGGGAACGGAGTCACGGGGGATAGGGAACGGGGATCAGGAATGGGGAATCAGGAACAGGGATCCCCTCAGGGCTGGGATCGAGGGATCAGGAATGGGGGATCAGGAACAGGGATCCCCTCAGGGCTGGGATCGAGGGATCAGGAATGGGGGATCAGGAACAGGGATGCCCTCAGGGCTGGGATCAGGAATGGGGATCCCCACAGGGCTGGGATCGGGAACAGGGATCCCCAGAGGGGCTGGGGTTGTGAACAGGGTCATAGGGGGTCGGGAACAGGGATCCCCACAGAGCTGGGATTGAGGGATCAGGAACGGGGTCACGGGGGACTGGGAAAGGGGACCCACAGGGCTGGGATCAGGAATGGGGATCCCCACGGGGCTGGGATCAGGAATGGGGATCCCCACGGGGCTGGGATCAGGAATGGGGATCCACACATGGCTGGGATTGAGGGATCAGGAACGGGGTCACGGGGGACTGGGAACAGGGATCCCCACGGGGCTGGGATCAAAGGATCAGGAATGGGGTCACATGGGGTTGGTGCCCAGAGACTCCCTGGGGCTCTGGGATCAGGAAGAGGATCCCACGGGATCAGTGCCCAGAGACTCCCTGGGGCTCTGGGATCAGGAAGAGGATCCCAGGGGATCAGCACCTGGAGATCCCTGTGGCTCTGGGATTGGGAACAGGATCCCACGGGATCAGCACCCAGAGATCCCCAGGGGGCAGGGATTGGGATCCCATGGGATCAGCACCTGGGATCCCTGGTGGTCTGGGACTAGAGGGATTGGGATCCCATGGGATCAGCACCCAGAAACTCCTGAGGGTCTGCGACTGGGATTGGGATCCCAGGGGATTGAGGGATCCGGAATGGGATTGGGAATGGGATCCCACGGGATCGGCACCTGGAGACCCCCATGAGGTTTGGGGTCAGTGGGGGATTCCCAGAGGGATCAGGGACTGGAGACCCCAGGATCCAAGAGGTCCCAGCTGATCCCCAGGGAGCTGACACTGGGGCAGGGGATCCAGGCAGGTCCCAGGGGGTGGCACAGGGCAGTGGATCCCAGGGACACTGGGGGTGACAGGGGATAACACGGGGCAGTGGATCCCAGGGACACTGGGGGTGACAGGGGATAACACGGGGCAGTGGATCCCAGGGACACTGGGGGTGACAGGGGATAACACGGGGCAGTGGATCCCAGGGACACTGGGGGTGACAGGGGGTGACACGGGGCAGTGGATCCTGGGGACATTGGGAGGTGACACGGGGCAGTGGATCCCAGGTCCCAGGGAGGCGCTGAGGGGCAGCAGATCCTGCTGGATCACGGTGGTGGATCCCAGTGGTGGATCCCAATGGTGGACCAACCCCCTTCCCCACCCCCCTGGTGGATCCCAGTGGTGGATCCCCCTGGTGGATCCCCCGGTGGATCCTGGTGGCGGATCCCGCTGGATCCCCGCCGGGTGCCGTACCTGGGCACGTCCTGCAGCGCGGGCAGGTGGCAGTGCAGGTGGAAGCAGCGCTGGCAGCGGTCACACATCACCACGGCCCCGGCCTGGCCACAGACGCGGCAGCACGAGACCCCAGGGAGCCCCCCCAGGAGCCCCCCCGGGAGCCCCCCCGGGGCAGGGGAGGGGCCCGGGGCGGGGCCCGGCTCCCCCGGGGGAGGGGGCAGCAGCCCCACGGGTTTGGTGTCCCCGGTGTCCCCGATGGGCGACTCCTGCTGCTCCTCCTGCCAGGGGGGACACGGTCAGGGCAGGGACAGGGACACAGGGACACAGGGACAGGGAGAGGGGCACAGGGACAGGGAGAGGGACACAGGGACAGGGGCAGGGACACAGGGACGGGGAGAGGGACGGGGGACGGGGCAGGGACACAGGGACAGGGAGAGGGACACAGGGACGGGGAGAGGGACAGGGGACAGGGGCAGGGACACAGGGACAGGGAGAGGGACAGGGGACAGGGACAGGGACACAGGGACAGGGACACAGGGACAGGGAGAGGGACACAGGGATGGGGAGAGGGACAGGGGACCGGGGTCAGAGGAGAGGGACAGGGGGACAGGGACAGGGACACAGGTACAGGGAGCGGGACAGGGGAGAGGGACAGGGACACAGGGTCAGGGGAGAGGGACGGAGACAGAGACAGGGACGGGAGAGGGACAGAGACACAGGGACAGGGGCAGGGACACAGGGACAGGGGACACTGTCAGGGCAGGGGACAGGGACAGAGACAGGGAAGGGGACACGGTCAGGGACAGGGAGCATGGGACAGGGGACACGGTCAGGGACACAGTCAGGGACAGAAGACACTGGAGGGGGATGGGGAGGGGGACAGGGAACACTCACCTGGATGGGGAGGGGACAATGGGGACATTCACCTGAGTGGGGAAGGGGACAGTGGGCACTGGGCGGGACACGGGGACCACTCACCTTGACAAGGAGAGCTCCGTGTGGCTGCACCGTCCCCGCCGTCCCCGGTGTCCCCTCAGTGCCCGCTGTCCCCTCGGTGCCCGCTGTCCCCTCTGTCCCCTCAGCTGTCCCCTGCTCGATGACGATCAGGCTGAACTCCTGGGCCGAGGGCCCCGGGAAGATGCGGAACACGGGCGGCTGCGCCGGGTCCAGCTCCAGGTCCAGCTCCAGGCGCTCCAGGCTCACCCGCGGCTGCTTGGGGAGCCGGGGGCTGCCCTGGGCCTCGGGGGGGCCCCTCCTGGGGGACAGCAGGGTCACCTGGGGACCCCAAACTCCCTGGGAGCCCTCCTGGGGGACAGCAGGGTCACCCCAACATCCCAGGGACTCCTCCTGGGGGACAGCAGGGTCACACGGGGACCCCGAAATCCCTGGGACCCCTCCTGGGGGACAGCAGGGTCACCTGGGGACCCCAAACTCCCTGGGAGCCCTCCTGGGGGACAGCAGGGTCACCCCAACATCCCAGGGACTCCTCCTGGGGGACAGCAGGGTCACACGGGGACCCCGAAATCCCTGGGACCCCTCCTGGGGGACAGCAGGGTCACATGGGGACCCCAAAATCCCTGGGACCCCTCCTGGGGGACAGCGCGGTCACACGGGGACCCCAACATCCCTGGGACCCCTCCTGGGGGACAGCAGGGTCACACGGGGACCCCAACATCCCTGGGACCCCTCCTGGGGGACAGCAGGGTCACACAGGGACCCCAAACTCCCTGGGAGCCCTCCTGGGGGACAGCAGGGTCACACAGGGACCCCAAACTCCCTGGGAGCCCCTCCTGGGGGACAGCAGGGTCACACGGGGATCCCAAAATCCCTGGGAGCCCTCCTGGGGGACAGCAGGGTCACACGGGGACCCCAAAATCCCAGGGACCCCTCCTGGGGGACAGCAGGGTCACACGGGGACCCCAACATCCCTGGGAGCCCTCCTGGGGGACAGCAGGGTCACACGGGGACCCCAAACCTTGGGAGCCCCTCTTGGGGGACAGCAGGGTCACACGGGGACCCCAAAATCCCTGGGACCCCTCCTGGGGGACAGCAGGGTCACATGGGGACCCCAAAATCCCTGGGAGCCCCTCCTGGGGGACAGCGCGGTCACACGGGGACCCCAAAATCCCTGGGAGCCCCTCCTGGGGGACAGCAGGGTCACACGGGGACCCCAACATCCCTGGGAGCCCTCCTGGGGGACAGCAGGGTCACACGGGGACCCCAAACCTTGGGAGCCCCTCCTGGGGGACAGCAGGGTCACACGGGGACCCCAAAATCCCTGGAGCCGTCCTGGGGGACAGCAGGGTCACACGGGGACCCCAACATCCCAGGGACCCCTCCTGGGGGACAGCAGGGTCACACGGGGACCCCAAAATCCCAGGGACCCCTCCTGGGGGACAGCAGGGTCACACGGGGACCCCAACATCCCAGGGACCCCTCCTGGGGGACAGCAGGGTCACACGGGGACCCCAAAATCCCTGGGACCCCTCCTGGGGGACAGCAGGGTCACACGGGGACCCCAAAATCCCTGGGAGCCCTCCTGGGGGACAGCAGGGTCACACGGGGACCCCAACATCCCTGGGAGCCCTCCTGGGGGACAGCAGGGTCACACGGGGACCCCAAAATCCCTGGGACCCCTCCTGGGGGACAGCAGGGTCACACGGGGACCCCAACATCCCTGGGACCCCTCCTGGGGGACAGCAGGGTCACACGGGGACCCCAAAATCCCTGGGAGCTCTCCTGGGGGACAGCAGGGTCACACGGGGACCCCAAAGCCCCATGGGGGATCCTGGGGGACAGCGGGGGGCTGGGGGTCCCTGGGAGCTCTGGGACAGCGGGACAGGGGACAGAGGTTGGGGACAGGGACAGTGACAAGGGTTGGGAGGGTTGGGGACAGGGGACAGGGACAGTGACAAGGCTCAGGGACAGAGGGACAAGGGCCAGTGACAAGGGTTGGGAGGGTTGGGGACAGTGACAAGACTCAGGGATAGAGGGACAGAGGGACAAGTGACAAGGCTGGGGAGGGTTGGGGACAGGGGACAGGGATGGGGGGTCCTGGCACGGGGGGACCCCAGGACAGGGGACAGTGACATCCTGGCCAAGGACAGGGACGGGAGGGGCTGCAGGTGGCCCTGGCCAGGGTGACAGGTGACAAGGGACAGAGGGGTGCCAGGGTCCCCTCCTCCCTGGCCAGGGTGACAGGTGACAAGGGACAGAGGGGCGCCAGGGTCCCTCCTCCCTGGCCAGGGTGACAGGTGACAAGGGACAGAGGGGTGCCAGGGTCCCTCCTCCCTGGCCAGTGTGACAGGTGACAAGGGACAGAGGGGTGCCAGGGTCCCTCCTCCCTGGCCAGGGTGACAGGTGACAAGGGACAGAGGGGTGCCAGGGTCCCTCCTCCCCTCCCCCACGCCCTCGTTACCGTTTAATGAGCAGCTTCTTAACGAGCTTCTCCTCCCGCGGGGAACTGCCGGGGTTCCTCCTGCAACAGGGGACAGGGACAGGGGACAGGGTCACCCTGGGACAGGGGACAGGGGACAGGGTCACCCTGGGACAGGGACAGGGGACAGGGTCACCATGGGACAGGGGACAGTGTCACCATGGGACAGGGACAGGGGACAGGGTCACCCTGGGACAGGGGACAGGGTCACCCTGGGACAGGGGACAGGGGACAGGGTCACCCTGGGACAGGGACAGGGTCACCCTGGGACAGGGGACAGTGTCACCATGGGATAGGGACAGGGGACAGTGTCACCCTGGGACAGGGAACAGTGTCACCATGGGACAGGGACAGGGGACAGGGTCACCCTGGGACAGGGGACAGGGACAGGGTCACCCTGGGACAGGGACAGGGGACAGGGTCACCATGGGACAGGGGACAGGGTCACCCTGGGACAGGGACAGTGTCACCATGGGACAGGGACAGGGTCACCCTGGGACAGGGACAGGGGACAGGGTCACCATGGGACAGGGGACAGTGTCACCCTGGGACAGGGACAGGGGACAGTGTCACCCTGGGAAAGGGGGCAGGACAAGGGTGACAAGGGACAGGGGGTGACAAGGGACAGGGGGTCCCAGGGGTGGCAGGGGTGACAAGGGACAGTGACACCCCCCCCACTCACGTCCTGCCTCTGGTGACGCCGTTCTCAGGGCTGGTGGCTGGTGACAAACGCCCGTCAGGGAGTGCCCGCGGGTCCCCTCCCATGTCACCTCCCCTGTCCCCCTCCCCTGTCCCTGTCCCTGTGTGCCCCCCTCCCACATCCCCCTGTCCCCGTGTCCCCTATCCCCTGCATCCCCCCTCCCATGTCCCTGTCCCCCTCCCCATGGCCCCATGTCCCCTCCCCTGTCCCCTGTCCCCATCCCCCGACCCCTCCCCTGTCCCCTGTCACCATCCCCTGTCCCCTGTCCCCTCCCCTGTCCCCCGTGCCCTCTGCCCTCCCCTGTCCCCTGTCACCATCCCCTGTCCCCTGTCCCCTTCCCCTGTCACCATCCCCTGTCCCCTGTCCCCCTCCCCTGTCCCCTGTCCCTCCCCCTGTCCCCTCCCCTGTCCCCCCGTCCCCTCTGCCCTCCCCCTGCCCCTGTCACCATCCCCCTGTCCCCCGTGCCCTCCCCCTGCCCCGTCCCTCCCCTGTCCCCTCCCCTGTCCCCTGTCCCCCCTCCCCTGTCCCCCTGTCCCCCTGTCCCCTGTCCCCCGTCCCCTGTCCCCTGTGCCCTCCCCTGCCCCTGTCACCATCCCCTGTCCCTCCCCTGTCCCTCCCCTGTCCCCTCCCCTGTCCCCTCACCCAGCTCGGAGCTCGGGGGTGGCCGCTGGCTCCAGGGGGGGAGGTGACAGCCGGGGGGGAGGTGACAGCTGGGGGGGAGGTGACAGCTGGGGGGACCCCGCAGGAGCAGCTCCGGGGTCACCTGGCCCCCCGTGACCACCGTGGCCACCTGGGGGTGGCCCTGCAGGACACCACAGGGGGAGGGGACATCAGGGGGTGGCACCCCCAGAATGTCCCCCAGGTATCTGCGAGGACATCGGGGAGGGGTGGGGACGTCACGTGGGCGTGGCAGTCCCCAAGTGTCCCCCAGGTACCTGCGAGGTGGGGGAGGGGCCGCGGGGGGGGCTCCGCGAGGGGGGGAGGGGCGGCTCCGAGATGATGGTGCCTGGGGGGAGGGGAGGGAGTCAGGGGACACTGCAGTCCCCTGACCCCCCTTGTCACTTGTCACCCCCTCCCTGACCCCCCTTCTCCCTTGCCACCCCCTGTCCCTTGTCACCCCCTCCAAGACATTCCCTATCCCCTGTCACTGTCACCCCCCATCCCTTGTCACCCCCCCTTCCTGTCACCCTCTGTCCCTTGTCACCCACTCCATGACACTCCCTGTCCCTTGTCACCCCCCTGTCCCCTGCCACCCTCTCTCTGTCACCCCCTGTCCCCTGTCACCCCCTCCCTGGGTCCCCCGTCACTGCCACCCTCAGCCCTCCCGTCCTTTGTCACCCCATGCCCTTGTCCCTTGTGTCCCAGCCCCGTGATGTCCCCTGCTGTCGCCATTGTCCCCCTCAGTGCCCCAGCTGTCCCCCTCAATGTCCCCAGTGTCCTCTCAGTGTCCCCCCCAGCGTCCCCTCACCGAAGCTCTGGGCGCTCTGGGTCCATCCCTGTAGGTCCCACTGGAAGCGCAGTGTCCCTCAGTGTCCCCAGCTGTCCCCCATTGTCCCCAGTGTCCCCCTCAGGTGTCCCAGCTGTCCCCCAGTGTCCCCTCAGTGTCCCAGCTGTCCCCCAGTGTCCCCTCACCGAAGCTCTGGCCCGCTCTGGGTCCATCCCTGCAGGTCCCACTGGAACTGCACTGTCCCTCAGAGTCCCCTGGCTGTCCCCCATTGTCCCCAGTGTCCCCTCAGTGTCCAGCTGTCCCCATTGTCCCCAGTGTCCCCTCAGTGTCCCCAGCTGTCCCCCATTGTCCCCAGTGTCCCCTCAGTGTCCCAGCTGTCCCAGTGTCCCCTCACCGAAGCTCTGGGCGCTCTGGGTCCATCCCTGCAGGTCCCACTGGAACTGCACTGTCCCTCAGAGTCCCCTGGCTGTCCCCCATTGTCCCCAGTGTCCCCTCAGTGTCCCCAGCTGTCCCCCATTGTCCCCAGTGTCCCCTCAGTGTCCCAGCTGTCCCCCATTGTCCCCAGTGTCCCCTCAGAGTCCCCTGGCTGTCCCCCATTGTCCCCAGTGTCCCCTCAGTGTCCAGCTGTCCCCCCACTGTCCCCAGTGTCCCCTCAGTGTCCCAGCTGTCCCCCCATTGTCCCCAGTGTCCCTCAGTGTCCCAGCTGTCCCCCATTGTACCCAGTGTCCCCTCAGTGTCCCCTGGCTGTCCCCCACTGTCCCCAGTGTCCCCTCAGTGTCCCCCCAGTGTCCCCTCACCGAAGCTCTGGGCGCTCTGGGTCCATCCCTGCAGGTCCCACTGGAAGCGCAGCTCCCCCTGCGGCTCGGGGGGCTCCAGGGGCACCCCCAGGGCCCCCAGCAGCTGGGCCTGCACCTGGGGACACAGTGGGACATTGGGACACTGGGGACATCATGGCACCCCCAGGGCCCCAGCAGCTGGGCCTGCACCTGGGGACACAGTGGGGACATTGGGGACACTGGGGACATCATGGCACCCCCAGCAGCTGGGCCTGCACCTGGGGACACAGTGGGGACATTGGGGACACTGGGGACATCATGGCACCCCCAGGGCCCCCAGCAGCTGGGCCTGCACCTGGGGACACAGTGGGGACAGTGGGGACACTGGGGACATCATGGCACCCCCAGGGCCCCCAGCAGCTGGGCCTGCACCTGGGGACACAGTGGGGACATTGGGGACACTGGGGACATCATGGCAACCCCCAGGGCCCCCAGCAGCTGGGCCTGCACCTGGGGACACAGTGGGGACAGTGGGGACACTGGGGACATCATGGCACCCCCCAGGGCCCCCAGCAGGGAAAATGGGGAAAATGGGGAGAAATGGAGAAAACTGGGGAGAAACGGGGAAAATGGGGAAAAAAGTGCCACCCCCTCCCTGGGGGTCCCTGGGGGTTCCCGGGGTCCCTGGGGGTCCCTGGGGGTGCCCCCCCCCACCAGCCTCCTGGAGAGCAGCAGGGCGGTGCCGTGAGGGGGGAAAGGAACCACAAATGTCCCCAAGTGCCACCCCCACCCTCGGGGCTCCCTGGGGGTTCCCAAGCTCCCTGGGGTTCCCTGGGGGTTCCCGGGGTCCCTGGGGTTCCTGGGGGTGCCCCCCCCCCCCCCCCCCACCAGCCTCCTGGAGAGCAGCAGGGCGTGCCGTGAGGGGGGAATGGAACCACAACTGTCCCCAAGTGCCACCCCCACCCCCGGGGCTCCCTGGGGGTTCCCTCGGGTTCCCGGGGTTCCCTGGGGGTTCCCTGGGGGTTCCGGGGGTCCCTGGGGGTGCCCCCCCCCCACCAGCCTCCTGGAGAGCAGCAGGGCGGTGCCGTGAGGGGGGAATGGAACACAAATGTCCCCAAGTGCCACCCCCCACCCTCGGGGCTCCCTGGAGGTTCCTGGGGGTTCCCTGGGGGTTCCCTGGGGGTTCCCTGGGGTTCCCTGGGGGTCCCTGGGGGTGCCCCCCCCCACCAGCCTCCTGGAGAGCAGCAGGGGCGGGGCCATGGGGGGGAATGGAACCACAATGTCCCCAAGTGCCACCCCCTCCCTGGGGGTCCCCTGGGGGTCCCTGGGGGTCCCTGGGGGTGCCCCCCCCTCACCAGCCTCCTGGAGAGCAGCAGGGCGGTGCCGTGCTGGCCGTGCAGCGCGCGGGCCCCGAAGCGCAGCACGTGCTCCTGCTGCCGCCGCGCCCGGCTGAGAGCGCGGCGCTGCCGCTCCAGGCGCTGCCGCCGGCCCTCGGTGACACGCTGGGGACACGGGGACAGGGGGTGACACCGGGCAGGGACAGGGCTGGGGGACAAACCAGCTCCGGCACTGCCAGCCCTCGGTGACACGCTGGGGGACACAGGGACAGCAGGGTGACACAGGGCAGGGACAGGGGGTGACTCAGGGCAGGGACAGGGCTGGGGGACAAACCAGCTCCAGGCACTGCCAGCCCTTGGTGACACGCTGGGGACACAGGGACAGGGGGTGACACAGGGCAGGGACAGGGGGTGACTCAGGGCAGGGACAGGGCTGGGGACAAACCAGCTCCAGGCACTGCCAGCCCTTGGTGACACGCTGGGGACACAGGGGACAGGGGGTGACACTGGGCAGGGACAGGGGGTGACTCAGGGGCAGGGACAGGCTGGGGGACAAACCAGCTCCAGCTGCTGCAGCCCTCGGTGACACGCTGGGGACAGAGGGGACAGGGGGTGACACAGGGCAGGGACAGGGGGTGACACTGGGCAGGGACAGGGCTGGGGGACAAAACCAGCTCCGGGCACTGCCAGCCCTCGGTGACACGCTGGGGACACAGGGACAGCAGGGTGACACTGGGCAGGGACAGGGCTGGGGACAAACCAGCTCCAGGCACTGCCAGCCCTCGGTTACAATTGCTGGGGACACGGGGGACAGCAGGGTGACACAGGGCAGGGACAGGGCTGGGGGACAGCCCTTAGTGACACGCTGGGGACACAGGGACAGCAGGGTGACACAGGGCAGGGACAGGGCTGGGGGACAAACAGGACAGGGGGGTGAACCCAGGACTTAAAGCCAGCACTGGGAGAGGAGATCAAACCGATGAGATAAAGAGGAGAGAAATTGGATTAAAGAGGAGAGAAATTGGGATAAAAAGGAGAGAAATTGGGACAAAAATGAGAGAAATTGGGATAAAAGAATGTTTTCTGCCTCAGGCAGAAAAATTTGTGTAAAACTGCAAAAACCTGTATAAAACTGCATAAAAGTCGGTATAAAACAGCATAAAACTGCATAAAAATCTGCATAAAACTGCACTAAAATCCACAGAAAACTGGTGTAAAAATCTGTGTAAAACTGCATAAAGAGGCATTAAAATCTGCATTAAAGTCTGTATAAAACTGGCACAAATCTGGGTAAAACTGCACAAAAATGAAACTTTGGGATTTAATTGTATTTCAGGCCGATTGTTTAATTCTAGCGGTGTCAGCGCGCTGCTGGGGACACGGGGACAGGCCAGGGAGGGGACAGAGGGCAGGGGACAGGCTCACCTGGATGGGGACAGGGCAGGAGGGGACATGGGGACAGGGCAGGGACAGGGCAGGGGACAGGCTCACCTGGACAGGGGAGGGGACAGGCTCACCTGGATGGGGACAGGACAGGGAGGGGACACGGGGACAGGCCAGGGGAGGGGACACGGGGACAGGCCAGGGGAGGGGACAGGCTCACCTGGATGGGACAGGCCAGGAGGGGACACGGGGACAGGCCAGGGGAGGGGACAGGGGACAGGCTGACCTGGATGGGGACAGGGCAGGGAGGGGACACGGGGACAGGGCAGGGGACAGGCTCACCTGGATGGGGACAGGGCAGGAGGGGACAGGGGGACAGGCCAGGGGAGGGGACAGGCTCACCTGGATGGGGACAGGGCAGGAGGGGACACGGGGACAGGGCAGGGACAGGGCAGGGGACAGGCTGACCTGGACAGGGGTGGGGACAGGCTCACCTGGACAGGGACAGGGTAGGAGGGGACAGGCTGACCTGGATGGGGACAGGGCAGGGAGGGGACAGGATCACCTGGATGGGGACAGGGCAGGAGGGGACATGGGGACAGGCCAGGGGAGGGACAGGCTGACCCGGACAGGCCAGGGGAGGGGACACAGGGACAGGCCAGGGGAGGGGACAGGCTGACCCAGACAGGCCAGGGGAGGGGACAGGCTGACCTGGATGAGGACAGGCCAGGGGAGGGGACACAGGGACAGGCCAGGGGAGGGGACAGGCTGACCCGGACAGGTTCAGGCTCACCTGGACGTCGCCCACCAGGGCCTGGGCGCGTTTGTTGAGCTCCCTCATCACCTGCAGGGTGGCCAGCTTGACCTCCACCTGCAGCCGCTTCTGAGCGTCCGTCACACGCCGCGAGCTGGGGACACCGGGGACACTCAGGGGACAGGGAGGGGACAGCAGGGACACCCAGGGGACACTCAGGGGACACAGGTGGCACTGACCAGGCGTGCAGCTCCCGCGTGCAGCGCTGCAGCTCCGAGTGTTTCTGTGCCAGGCGCTGACACCCAGGGGACACCCAGGGGACACTCAGGGAC